>NC_142928.1:102681321-102743821 GCF_046866305.1 Octopus bimaculoides
TATATATATATGTATATATATATATATATATATATATATATATATATATATATATATACACACACACACACACACACACACACACACGCATAGCTGGTAGGCATGTAATTTAATGTAATTTACAAGTGAACAGTGGTACTTTTGATGTTAGTGATGATATTGGAATTTGTGGTTATTACAATGATGATGATGTCAAGTAGTCTAAACAGTGATAGCTGTGGGAGTGGTGTGGGAATGACGATAGTTGTACTTTCAACCTAATCCTTCAAATACATTTGTAGTATGACAGCATGTATGTACATAACCTCTTGCTAACCAGATTTGGTGCCAGCATGACATGGAAACATATCAAAATTCAAATAATAGATTGGAATACTTCAAAGACATATTTAATATCAATTTGGGAGTTAAAAAGAAGGATAAATCGAATATAATGCAAGTATATTTTCTTCTTTGGTGATTAAGATATTTTTGAAACTGTCAAAAAAATCATAACCTGGAAGGAAATAGATAAAAAAACCAAAAAAAAAAAAAAAAAGAAATTGATAGAAAGAAAGAAAAAAAGAGAAAAAAATTGAAGAGAAATATATAAGAAAACCATGAGATTAGATAGACATAAATAGAAATGAAGAAAAAAGAACAAATGAAAAGAAAGGGAAAAATGAGACAAAAGCAAAGGCAAAAATAATCAGCTTGAAAGAAAGTAATAAAAAATACAATATTTTGCTATGTAAGGTACCTATAATCTGTGCGTGAGAGTATACACACTTGTATTGTGTGTAATTGCATTTGTGAAAGGGTCATGCATCGCATTTGAGCAAGAGTTTTCAGAATAAATTCTTCAGATTTTCCCTGTAAACCGAAAAACAAAAGACAAAGATAAAGAAAAAAGAATAAGAATAAATAGATAAAACCCCAAATAAACAGTAACACCAAAAAAACATTAGGAAAACGGATTGGAGGGAAAGAGACAAAGAAAATAGTAAGAACAGCTAATAAAGAGTTTTAATTGCTCCTTGAGTAGTATCGGCTTAGCACTTCAAAACATATAAAGTCTTGTCAATAAGTTGCCGAAGAAAATAAAGTGTGAGGATAGGTTTGTCAATAAGTTGCAGAATATAAGGAAGGAAGGAGCTAAAAGTAAAAATACATTATTTAGAAATTGTAAATTGTTACCAGTTCATTTATGTGCAAGTATTTATTGATTTCATCATCACCTTGAAATATCCTTAAGTGGACTAGCTGCTTTTAGTCATTCATGAATTGCCATAAGATGAAATACAATTATGTATGGTAAAGCTGATATTATTAAACTGACCAGCTGACCAACAGAGTGTTTTTCATCCTTTACATGCATGCACTGATGACCACTACATCAAACTGTTATTGATTTCTTAAACTGCTACAAGGCTACAGTGTAATGGAAAGTACCACCATCTGTTACATAAGAGACTGGAGTTCGATTCCCCATTAAAAAGGCATGTGTTATTTTGGTGGATGAAAGAATGATTGAAATATTCAGTTGGCAGTTATGAAGCCCCACTGGTTTGATTTCACCATGTGGCATCTTAGGCAAGTGTTTTTACTCTTAGCCTCTGCTTGAACACAATCCTTGTGAGTGAAATTATGTAGGTGGAAACTGTGTTCACTGAATGGTTTGTGGCTGTAATTCAAAGGATCAGCCTTGTTGCACAACACATCTCTCTGATTCTCCCTGAAAACTACAATAACAGAATCTGAGTATCTGTGGAGGATTCAACCACTTACATGCTAATTCAATGAGTAGGTCACTCGATTGAATGACTGAATACTCATCACTGAAACTGATAGATTCATTAACACAAGACTATACATTTCTAAAGGAAACAAAGGATCGATTAAATTGGTTCCACTATATAAGTGACACATATTATTGTTGATGTTATTTAGCCCCAGGTTATTTCAGATCCAGCAGATCCATGCCAAAAGTGCCCAAACCATGAACACTCATCTTTACAGACATAAAACAACTACATAATCTAATATATCCCATATTGTTTTTAAAGATAGAAACTACATAGTGCCTCCTGTGTTGACTTTATCAATACTTTTATAATTCCTTTAGTAGTAAAAGACTAAGTACACTTGTTTGGATTTGAACTTAGAAAGATAGAACTACATCTTGCTTGTATTCAAACTCATTCACATATTAACAGTATTGTGAGAGATTCCAATTGACACAGGAAATGAAAAGGGATGGTGCTTGTGGCTTTAGCTCCCAACCACACTGAATTGAAGATCGCCAGCTTCTCGAATGTGGCCATATCCTTCATGTCCAGGGTTATGAAGAACTAGAGGCTTCTGGTGGAATGGTTCAATTATAGCCAAGAGAAAGAAACCTACTCAACAGTAAGATGCCATCAAAATGGCTGAATTTGTCCAGTAGATACAGGACAGCATTAACAACAAACTCACAGGGTCAATGAGATTCAATTCCCAAGTTACGAAGGGGAAAACCTCTAAAACTGATGGTTGGAAGGGAGGAAATTATCCTCAAATCATATACCCGGTTCCTATGTTTGTTGCTGAGTGAGTTCTCCAAAAGGTAGTCAAGGACGAGGGAAGGAATTAAGACTACCACCCAAGAACTCAGATGGCAAAAAGATGGAGCAAAGGTATCTCATCTGACACGCTAACAATTCTGCAAATCCTCCACCTTGGACTGGTACTATATTGTTACTGCCCTTGAAAGGACAGAAGATAAAGCTGACCTCTGTAAGTGTTGAATTGTGAGTGCAGTAAGCTGGAACAAATACCACAAAGCATTATCTCTTTCACACTAAAACCTCTGCCACTTCATCACCTGTTAAGGACATTTTGTTGCATTCTGTTTCATCTCATCATCATTGTTGTTACTATTGTTGTTGTTACCAACCACCATCACCGCCATCATGTTTGTCATTGTCATCTATTTAAATCTGTTTTCCCATGATGGACTAGGTTGGTTGGGTCTCATAGTATCTCACTACTCATTCCAGTCCATTGTCATCTAAAATACACATAGTGATAAAGAAAACCCATCCATCTTTGCTGTGTGCATTCTTTCCATCCTATTTGGTGCAGTTTTTATAGCTGGATACTCTTCACACTTAAATGACTAGCAGTGTGAAGGGTATCCAGCTGTGAATATTTATCATGCCACCAGCACAAGAGAGGTCATCCCCAACAAAACTAAAGAGTCTCCTTTTCCCTAACACCTCTATCCATTCTTTCTTTTCCTGCTTTTATTCTTTTATATGTTTTAGCCAAAAGACTGGTCGTGCTGGAGCACTGCCAATTGCTTTCTTTGCACTTTTATTAAAGCCAGATGCAATTCCCTTCAGCCACCAACTTAGCATGAAGCATATGCATTTAATCCTGCCTCTGGCACTAGAAAGTTTATTACTTCCTTTCTTTGACTTGAGTGTTACAGTTAACTGCCCTTCTTATCCCCAAGTAGTGTTATACAGTCAGTACCATACCAATGCAGCCATCACACTATGGCTTCATATCTTAAGCAACTAATGTATAATAATTTCTCCATGTAATAATGATCCAGTTGTTTGAAATACTTCAAAAAAATTACGAGAAAAACACTTGGTTTCTAATGTTGTTCCAGGATAAGCTGTAGTAAATCCGATTTGATTTTTAGTAAAGAGGTTTTTTTTTATGGAATAATCCAATCCCAGACTCAGAAAAGCATACAAAGAAATAGAGATTCAAAGCCAGGGAAGCCAAACAGAATACAAATATAATACGTGCTTTACCAATCTATTTACACATACGTACAAAGATGTATGTATGAGTGTGAGAATGTGTGTGTGTTTGTGTATAGTCTTAAAATACAAGAAACTTGAAAATATTCTTCCAAATTGCACTAGATATTTTTTTTCATTTACTTTCCAAAAATCAATGTGAAGGAATCATTGAAAACAACTTAAGTATATCTTATATCTGGAGGTTAAAGTAATATAGATCTTAGGCTGAGAATCTACTCTGTATGATAATAACTGGCTTAAATAAGGATTTCGTGTTTGCTTAGTTTGGACAACTTGTAATTATATATGGAGAAAGGGAACAGGTGAGAGATTACTTAGAAGAAATCGGAACCATCATTTAAGCACAATCTCCAAGCTGTCAGAATTCCACTTGAACAACAAGCCCCCCCCCCCACCCCGTCTCGAAAAGCAAAACTAAACAAAAACTGCAATGAAACATGAGAACAAGCTGTGGAGATATACAGATAAGAATTTCAACCTGCCCAATACAATCCTAGTTCTATGATACAAAACTGCCCTCTTTTAGTTGTTCACATTTATATTTAAAACCTGTCATAAATTTGTATAAGAATTAAATTAAGATAGGTCCCAAGAAATTATTTTACTGTTTTATTACCGAATACTTTAAAATCTTTGATTATTTTCCAAAATAATTGGAAGTTACAGGCAGTATAATTCATAAGTATGATCACAAGATAGTTAAAGAATGGTGTTTTCAGTTTGAAGTCTTCAGAGCAGCAGAAAGATATTTTGTTTTGTTTCTAATAGCTACATGGTCACCAAATCCAAATCTCAGTCTTAAAAAAAAGGTAGGGGGTGGGGAAGGATACAACTGGATAATGTAGTTCTAGACACGGTTCAGTGCAAAGGATAGGTGTCTTTCATAAGACTACAGTTAGGACACACCTGAGACTAAACTACCTCAGCACTGTGTTAAGTGAGCAAGGTTTTACATTAGTGGATCTTAACCTGAGTGGGAATATCCTGTTAGGAGTGATGTGAGCTTACAAAAGGGCATTATGGAGGTGGTGATGGGCATATGTGGTTTAGCAGGGTTGCTATTTTTCTTAGAAATAATATACAGTGTATATATATATATATATATATATATATATATATGTAAATATATAAAAATAAAAAGATAAAGAGAGCAATGGTATGGTTGGAGAAGTATTTTATGGATAGAGTCTTACAGCTGTTTCTGGGAAGATCCAGTACTTCCCTTCATCGGAGAGAGAAAAAATAAAGGAGTCCATTATTATATCCATAGGCGGATATTTTTAGTATGAAGTGGTAAAGAGTGTGATGCGCTGAAAAAAAGAGAGAACAGTACTTGAAGTGTAGTTTCATTCCAGTACTGTTCTTCAAGTACTGTTCTCTCTTTTTTTCAGCGCATCACACTCTTTACCACTTCATACTAAACATATCTGCCTATGGATATAATAATGGATTCCTTTATTTTTTCTGTCTCCGATGAAGGGAAGTACTGGATCTTCCCAGAAACAGCTGTAAGACTATCCATAAAATACTTCTCCAACCTTACCATTGCTCTCTTTATCTTTTTATTTTTATATATTTACATATACACATGCTAATACACGACTTATAATCCCCAATCCTGTTCATACAACGACTGGGGCAAACAAGTCGGTATACAGCACTTACTCGGTATTACCTGTATCCTCTTGGGTTTGGTTAAATCCAATACCCTCCTCAACCTATATATATATATATATATATATATATATATATATATATATATATATATATATATGTAGGGAGAATTCATGAAAAAACAACAGACGAAGACAGGTGGTGTAGACAACAAATGAATGTATTAGTATAACGCTCGAGAATAGAGAAAGTCTTTAACGTCTTGAGCCTACAGAAAGTATCACAGAAAGAAACAAGGAGAGAACAAAATGTGTGTAGTGGTCAGCGATCTTTCATGGCGAATATATATATATATGTATATATTGTTGCTATAATGTTAAACTGTCGTATGTTCAAATTTGGCCAAATGCATTTTTTTTCAATATTTATTTTTGCTTGCAATAGCTGGTTCTTTTAGTCAAACCCTCGTATCTCCAGCTGCTTCAGATGGCAAGATATCAAAAATTGCCAAAGTGTAGTACAGTGGTTTTGCTAAGGTATGGTGAAACTATTTTTTCATTTTCTGAAAAAGCAACATTTTGGACTTTGACACTTTTGCATAATAGCAACTGTGCATGTGTGTGTGTATATAGTGGAGGTATGTGGCTTAGTGGTTAGGGTGTTTGACTCATGATCATAAGACTGATTTCCCTTCTGGATCGGGTGCCGCATTGTGTTCTTGAGCAAAATACTTTCATGTTGCTCCAGTCCACTCAGCTGGCAAAAATGAGTAATCCTGTAATGGACTGGTGTCCCGTCCAGGTGGGGAATATATATGCCATCGAAACTGACCCTCATGAGCCTAGCATGACTCAAGAGGGAAACATTTATTTCAAATATATATATATACCCATATAAAATAAAAAATAAAATAAAGTAAACACATTTTCAAAAAGAAACTTTGTCTGGGTTAAAATGTGCACAGGACACTATGATATCAGTAAGTGTCCACCTGTCCACCTCAATCCCTCTGTATGTGTATGTGAGTACATATATATATATATATATATATATACACACACACACACACACATACATATATGTGTGTGCTTAGTGGCATTTTATGTCTTTATGTTCTCAGTTGAAATCCTATGAAGGCCATATTTGCCTTTCATCTTTTTAAGTTTGATAAAATAAGCACCAGTTGAGTACTGAAGTCAATGCAATTGAGTATCTCCTACCCACAAAATTTCAAGCCTAGTGCTTTTAATAGAAAGGAGTTCAAGTTCTGCTCAGCTTGACTTGGCCTTTCATCCTTTCAGGGTTGATAAAATAAGTATTAATTGAACATTGGGTTGATGTAATCAACTATATCCCTTCCCCATGATAGCTGGCCTTGAGCCAAAGTTTGAAACCATTATAATTATAATTATTATCATTATTATTATTTTCTTCCTCTCTTTCACTGACTATTTCTCTTTCTAACTTCCTTTATGTTTTTCTCTTTGTTCTGATGAAGGACTAATATCGGAAATTTTTGGATACATTTCCCAATAAAATGCATTGCTAATATCAAATTTATCAAACCGTGTTCCTCCTGTGTTGCTTTTTAAAAAAATAATTCATTATTTTTACATTGTATTTTAAGTGTTCAAGAAAATACGAAACTGGTTATTTCTCCAAAAACAATGTTTCTATACTCAAAATTTTATAACATTTTTCTAACATAATGATTTAAATATATACTTTAAACCATATAACAAAAGCCATCTCTAGTTTTTTCACTCTTGTTTATCGTTTATACATCCAACCACGTGCTTTCACATACCAACTTCCTCACACCTATATATATATATATATATATATATATATATATGAGGTGGTGCTGAAAAGTTCCTGGTTTTAAGGGTATCACAAAAGGCCTGGCTGGAAGCCCAACCTTCTGAGTTCTTTTACAAGGCTGCTAAAAACTGAAGGGCCACTGCAATAACTGTGTGAACCTGTGAGGACAATATGTTGAACAAAATCACAATTAACTGATCCTCCTGTATTTTCTTATAGCCAAAGCCAGGATCTTTTCAGCACCTCTCCATATGTGTGTGTGTGCACATGCGTGAGAGTGTGTGTGTGTTTATATATATATATATATATATATATATATATATATATATATACTTGCCTATCTATATCTGGCTGTTTGGTCTGCTTGTGTGTGGGAATCTATTCACCATTTAATATATAGTAGTTCTACCTATCAATTTCTCTCTCACACTTCCCTCCCTCCATCTATCTCTATACATCTGCCATTCAATCTTCATTTAAACTCACTGTCTCTATCTAAACTGAGTCTCCTCCCACCCCTCTCTCTCTCTCTCTTATTTACCAATACTTTACTGCATTTTCAGAACATTTCCACTCTGTCACACTACATAACTACTTGACTTGTGTCCAAAGAACTAAAAGACTTTATTTGACCCAAAAATAAAAATCCTCGCTCTCTCTTCCACCACCACTAACTCCAAATCTTTCTCATTGTTTTCTCCAGTTTTTCTTTTAATTTAACACATGCAGAATTGTTCTTTTATGCACCACCACCACCACCGCCACTACCACTGTTATTATCATTATTATTATTATTATTATAATTTAGTTCTTAGTGCAACTTTTCTTCTGCCACTTTTTCATCATCTTTCTCCAGTTTATTTTGACATTTCTTTGTTTTTCCTCATCTACCTCAGTCTTCTTATTTTCCTTCTCTTTCTCCTCTTCTACCTGGTTTCCCCTCTTGCTTTGTTCCTCTCCACTTCAAGGTTTACCTTTTATGAACTCCTTTATTTCTGTCTGTCTGTCTCTTCTGTAGTCTCTTGTTACCAATGTAATCATAAGAGGAGGCAGAGAGATTTTATGACAGAGAAGGAAAGTGACAGAAGAAGTTTAATATATTTATATACATACAAGCACACACACACATATGTATAAACAGAGTGTGGCAGTATGAGAAAATTTTTTTACCAGTTGAGAGGGATAGACAAAAAAAAAAAGAGTAAAAATGACTTAGGAGAAGTGAGAGATTCACAGAGAAAGAGTGAAGGAGAGAATAAGGTAGGTAGGGAAGTGTGTGTGTGTGTGTGTGTGTGTAGAGCGGTTATGGCTTAGATAGGACATAAAGCAATATATTTTGCAAACAAATCAACTTGTTTGTTTCAATATGAAGGAGAAAAATGTTTTTATTAATGTGGGGGCTTCAGAGCCAATCAGAATAAGGAAATAGAAATACAAAAGGTACACACGCACACACAATCATATATAGATGCCTGTGTGTGTGTGTGTGTGTGTGTGTGTGTGTGTGTGTGTGTGTGTGTGTGTGCATGCATACAAATACTCACATGCACGCACTCACACACACACACACACAAATATGTGCACACACACACACACAAATATGTGCACACACACACACACATGAATGCAGGCATGCTAGGTGGTTAAGAAGTTCAATTTGCAATCATGAATTCTCAGGTTCAATCACACTACATAGTATTTTGAAAAAGTAGTTTTTACTGTAAGCTCATCTCTTGTGGGTAAAATTGGGAAGACAGAATGTGTAGAGGCATGTCAAAAGGACTGTAGCTGGAATTCCAAGGAATAGCCCAATCCACACTGTATCATGTTAATCCTGCCTAAGAATTACCTTAATAATACACTTATCTGTGGAATATTCAGCCACTTATATACTAACTAAATGAGTGGCTAATTCAGTTGATGGTATAAATGATTGCTCATTCTGGAAACTAGAAGAGGATCCATTAATTAACTACACGGAAAATAATATATATATATATATATATATATATATGTATATATATATATATATATATATATATATATATATATTAAATATATATATATATATAACTGAAGAAAAGAAGGGTAAAACTACCACTTGCTAAAAATCAAAGTGACAGCTTCAAAAAACAACCAGTCTTATGATAGATATACATACAAACAATGTATTGAACATTTAAAAAAAATAGGCTTACCTTCAGAATGGAATATGAAGATAAATAATAGATATCCCAATATCAATTGATTTCATGCTTTGCATGACAAACATGCTCTGCAATTATCAGTTGGAAATAATATTTGACATCTGTTTCTAAAATATTCACTACATCAATTCATGTGCATTTCTAACTTTTAATGTCCCACTCTGTTTAAAAAGAAACTATCGTAAACAATAAAAATTTAAATATGTGAAGTATTATTACAGTTATATAATAAAAAGGAAGCTAGCTAGACTTCTACCTATACAGGTACAATATAAGATAATTGAAAAAAAACAGAAGGGTAAAAATACCGCTTGCTAAAAATCAGAGTGACAGCTTAAAAAAATCCACCAATCTTACAATAAATATACCCTTCTTTTTTCAATTATTTTATCTTGTACCTGTATAGGTAGAAGTCTTGCTAGCCACCTCATTATTACTGTTTATAACGGTAATAATACTTCACATATTAAAATTTTTATTGTTTACAATAGTTTCTTTTTAAATGGAGTGTGACGTTTAAAGTTAGAAATGCACGAGTTGTTGTAGTGAATATTTTAGAAACAGGTGTCAAATACTATTTCCAACTGACGATTGCAGAGCATGAAATCAATTGATATAAGGATATGTATTACTTATCTTCATATTCCATTCTGAAGGTAAGCCTATTTTTTTGAATGTTCATTGCATTGCTCGTGTGTATGTTTCTTGTAAGATTAGTTGTTCTTTGAAGCTGTTGCTTTGATTTTTAGCAAGTGGTATTTTTATCCTTCTTTTCTTCAATTATTTTATCTTGTACCTGTATAGGTAGAAGTCTTGCTAGTCACCTCATTATTACTGTTTATAATGGTAATACTACTTCACATATTTAAATATATATATATATATATATGGGAAAATAAAAGATAATAATAATAATAATAATAAGGCAGAATGCTAAACTGAAAGCATGTTTTAATATAGATGTGCATAAGGAGGATTAAAAAAGATTTCTAACCGGCTTTCATTGCATGGAAAATTTTCAAGAAGAGGGAAAATGAAAATAATGCTTTTTTACAAAAATATAAAATATATATAAAAAATAAACATACCAATACATTATATTGTCTTTGAGTTTTTAAAGTTCAATGGTAATCCATGTAGATAATTGTTAGATAGATTAGGATGCATGGAACTAAGAATGCTGATGTGTTTGAAAAAGGCTGAGAGTTTGTGTGTTAAACAGGAAGTGTGGTGTCAAAACAGGAAGTGTTTGTAAGGGAAGACAATTATGTGGGTTTTATACTCTTTAGTTGGAGTTCTAGACTCTTTGTCAACAGGAAGTTTATGTCTGTTCTTAGAGAAACAAGAAGTAAATTTATATGTATTTCAATGGGTAGGTGAAAGAAGGGAATATGGTCACCAAGGAGTTTGTATGGTAAGAAGTGTTTGGAATTTCTCTATAAAAAGATTCTCCTATAATGTATTGGTATATTTGTTTTTTTTATATATATATTTTTTATATTTTTGTAAAAACCATTATTTTCATTTTCTCTCTTCTTGAAAATTTGCCATGCATTGAAAGCCGGTTAGAAATCCTTTTTAATCCTCCTTATGCACATCTATATTAAAATATGCTTTCAGTTTAGCAGTCTGCCTTATTATTATTATCTTTTATTTTCCTGTTATTTCTCCACATGCGGTTAACACAACCCCACCATTTACTGACTTATATATATATAGGTGTAGATATGGCTGTGTGGTTAAGAAGTTTCCTTTGCAACCATGTGGTTTTAGGTTCAGTCTCACTGAGCAGTGCCTTGGGCAAGTGTCTTCTACAATAGCCAACCAATGCCTTGTGAAGAAATTTGATAGAAACTGTGTGGAAGTCAATTATATATATATATATATATATATATATATATATATATATATTCACCTTGTTTTCCACTTATGTGCTCACCTGTATGTGTATGTATGTCTATATATATATATATATATATATATATATATATACACACACACACACACTCGTATGCATTTGTCTCTCTAATTGTCCCCTTGCCACTTGACAACTAGTGCTTGTTTACATCCCTGTAATTTAACATTTCAGTCACAGAGATCGATAAATTAAGTACTAGACTTAAAAAAAGTATAAGTACTGGACTCAATATGCTTGTGTAAACCTTTCAAAGTGATGCCTCAGCATGGCTCTCTCTTTATCACCATTCTATATATACAGAGTGTGATGGGTAAATTGTTGCCATTTTATATTTTTAATTTTGCGGATTATTTGATTTTGAATTTGTCGATTACACAGTATAGTAGGGTCAGCTGGATACTGTCAGTGAGAAAAACAGCAGCATGACGCAATTTCCTCTACCAGGAATTTGGAAATGACATGCTGTACTGCTTGACATTTGTACTGGAGGCTTCAATATGAACATTTCAGAGTGATGCCTCAATCTGAGGATATGTAGCAAGAGTGATAATCAAACGTCCATTCAAATTCATGGTGTTTGGAATGATCACTAGTGATGGCGGCGTTATGCTTCCATTCATCTTCCCACACAGCCTCAGACTCAACACAGAGGCCTACATCAAGTGCCTGGAGGAGGTAGTGTTGCCTTGGATGAAGAGGGTGGTTGCTGGAAGACCCTATGTCTAGTAACAGGGCTCTGCACCATGTCATACAAGCAGGAGAATACAGTCATGGCTGTCAGACAATTTTTGCGACCACATCACTCTAAACATCTGGCCACCTAACTCCCAAAACTGTGTGAGGTGCAGTTGAATGAGAGACCAGCAAAACTCCTTGTAACACCAAAGATGAACTGAAGGCAAGGATTCATCAACTTAAACAAGGAGACCATCCAGTAGAGTTGCAGGAAATTCCGAAGTTGTCTGGAGGCCGTGGTTGAGGCCATGGCAATTTTATTGAATAAATTTACTCTTCAGTATTTCAAGATATTTTAATGTAATTTTGGTAAATATATCTGTTAAAATGAGATGTCAGTGTAATTTTCGTTTTTGCGTAATTTAGATGACAGTTTATTCATCACATCCTGTGTGTGTGTGTATGTGTGATATTATGACAGGCTTCAATCAGCTAGTTTCACTCACAAGGCATTATTCAGTCTGAGGCTATAGTAGAAGACATTTGCTGTTGGTGCCATGAAACATGATAGAATCCAACACCCCATGGTTAGGAAGTGAGCTTTTTCATCATACGGCCCTGCCTATGTCTCAGTCAGTATTCATTTACAGCTGGGTTGATGGAGCAATCTGAGAGTTAAGTGTTCTGACATAGAACACAGTGCCAAAGATAAAACATAATCTCTCAACTGGTTTTCTGCTATGCTTTCCATTCAGCCATCCCTGCTCTCCAATATACTATAGTTACTATGTTAACTTACTTTACCATTCCACTATTAATAACTGGCCTAGTGCCTGTATGAGAAATCAATTGATTATTATACTCTTTGTTTACAAAACATTGGCCATGTGCCTAGTCAAAGCGAATAACAAAATCAATTGTTCCAAAATGTAAGAATGAAACATGGATAGCTGAAGATTACAAACACAGTAATTGATCAAGAAATTTCTATTCAGCTGGTCCATTTGCTTAGATGTAAAACAGTGGTATGTTCAAATATTTACTTGGCTTTTACATCTCAATCAAGAATTCTTAGATAGGCATGACACCTTATGATTTATAGATGTTGTGGTTTAACCACAGGCTAGTCTTGATTGAGGAGACTTTGATCAGAAGTGTTTCAGATGAAATCATCATGTCTTTTCGTATACCAGAACCTATATTACCCAGAGTGTTATTATTTAAGACAGTGAGGTATAACTGGAGAAAAAATTTGGCTGCTGTTTCTAACAAGTTGAGCAGTTGTGGAGACACTGTCAAAAATATTGATTATAAGCCTCTGATGAATTGTTCAAATTGCTAGAAAATAAAAGCTAAATCACATTCTGTTGTTTTGAATAAAGATAAACACATTGGATAATATTTTCTTAGAAACCTTTGAAAAGACAGGATGCTCATGGATGGAGTGTCTTTAATCATAGGTCTGTTGGATCAAGGCAGATCTGAAGCTAAACAACAACAATATAACAATCGTTATGAATATGACAAAGAAAGATGACGATGATGACGATGACAGCGATAACATTGATGACAAGGTTAACAAGAACAAGAAGGAAAACAACTACAGCACTGACAAAACATTGTCAGGAATTATGTGTGATGCCAGAAATCAATGAGAGAACTGCATGCATGGCAACAGTTTCCAGATAACTGACAGAAGGAAGAATAGAAATGAATGATTGATTTTTGTTTGTTTTCTTTTTTCTTCATCTTTCTTTAAAAGTACTTATGGAACACGTCATGTGACCTTGTAGGTTTTTGTTACAATATTATGGATCTTGAAATACTTTAAAAAGAAATTGGATATCCTTTGCATTCTCATTGATATGGAAGCTGCCAGCAACATACATTTTCACGTTTGTCACTGTTGCAATATGATTACAGAATAAACCTTCTTTGATTCTATCATTAGTGAAAAGTATCACAGTGCCACAAGCTGAATCAATAGAGGTGGCAGACTACATAAGGGTTCTGGTTCATGTTATCTCACTGACTAACACTACATTAATGCCAGTCAAGAGACTTCTGCATAAAACAATTGTAAAAAGGTAGCAAAGGATGTCAGAAGTTGTAGCACAATAAACATTGATGAGTGTTTCATTAGTTTACAGTACTGGGTTCAAATATTTATGCTGCTATAGTTTACCTCACAAAGGGTTAACTTCTATAGCCTTACTTTGGAACCAGGTTGCTTGGAAAGGACTCTAGATTTATTTTGCTAAATATTTAAAGAAAACTTCTATGTGTTTGTAAGAAATAGTAGCCAAATCTCCCAAAAATCACACCTTACCATCCTAGGAAAAGCACACTGGATAATGTAGACCTAGATATAATATCTGGTAACAAAAAAGAAGGCAAAATTGGAATGGGAATGGTTGAAATACCTGCCGGATCAAGAATAAAACTGATGTGTAAATTGATACTTTAGAATGCTATGATCAATGCCTGTATTATATAATTAACAAGTGTTTGTTAATTTGATGTGGACATACTCATTGGGTCAAAAGAAGGTAACAAGGACTGGTTGTAGAACTCAGCTTTAGACAAGGGGTTACCACACATCTTAGATCAGTTTTCTCATTGGATAGATCCACTCGTTCTATTTATAGATTGCATGTGATTGCTACAGTAAAGAATTCACCAATAGGAGAATACTAGATTCAACAATGTTCATTTCATAGGTCTGTCATCATCTCAAGAAAAGATCTTCCATTGAGTCAGTGAGAACGGCAGTCAGCCATATGCAAAAGACAAATTTTGTAAAAATCAATGCCAGCCATGCTAATGTTTTGGAATTTGATGAGAAACAGTAAGGGTTTCAAATAAAAAGAATAAATAAATAAAAGTAAAATTTTGTATAACAGTCATCTTTATAGCATGATAATCTGCATTGAACAGTCCCATAAAAATGTCACTGCATCAAGAGAAATTTTACAATTTGAGATTTAAATTAGTTTCTAATTTTTCACTCATTCCCAAACATTTTTCTTTTCTTCATCCCATGTAAAACTAGTAGCCATTCAGTTATTCCAAAGAAAACTGACTCTGTAAAATGCATTAAAATGAGAAAATTAGCCATTAACTTTAAAATTGCTTGAAAATGAAAAACGAACTTTAAAAAGAAATTAAATAAGGAACACAAATAAGAAATGTGTAACCTATTATTTTGTCTTTTGTTGTTTCTCTTCTTGAAATCTTCATTCCTTGCATGGTCAAATTCTTTGAAGTATGTTGAGTAATGTACTTCAAAGAAGGCTGTTATATTTTCTTTATGTGAACATATTATAATTACAGGCTGTGTCTCCCACTTGATCCAGTGGAACTCACAAACACACAATCAAACCAAAATAACTGCAACATCAATAAGCGAACTAAGTTTAAGCTCGGTGCTACGTTACTAACCAGCCACCTCCTGTGGCAATGGGCAAAGTCCCTTCCTCTAGACATCTCACTCCCCAAACGCTATAACCAAATCCAATTTGTAAAGTCATTAAAAACACCAAAGGTTTTGAATCAGAAGAAAATCTCTTCATTGTTGTTTGAGCCATTAGAAAAAAAACAAAAAAAAAACAAATCATCGTCAAATTTCTCCCTAAGTAAATAAGGAAAGAACATATTA
Organism: Octopus bimaculoides; assembly: GCF_046866305.1. Taxonomy (NCBI): domain Eukaryota; kingdom Metazoa; phylum Mollusca; class Cephalopoda; order Octopoda; family Octopodidae; genus Octopus; species Octopus bimaculoides. Next base: position 102,697,012 of record NC_142928.1, read on the forward strand.
ATCCTTTAACATTCAGATTTCTTTGTCAAATGTAATATTTATTTTTTTCACATTGATTTGAATTAATCATACATTATCTTCTAGCTTCAAGATTTCAATGGTGCATTTGTTATATTTTTAGAATAGCATTACATGTATCTGGTTGGTTATAACATAAAACAGGTAGAACATTTGGGCCGGATATGGCTGGATTAAATGCTAAAGGTTTCAATAATGTAGTCCTAGATACTCCTAAAAAGACAAGTTGATCATGATTGTAATGCTTTTGACCAGGGCTTAGCTGGAGCTAAAGATCAACAGCAAAATCAATGTCAGTGCTTATGGGTCAATGAGGAATATCTGTGTGGTCACTGCATCTGTGACAAATAATAGCTAAACGCCCATAGCATATATTCTACCATCTTAAAACAAGCATGCTGATATACAGAAAGACAGGATGGTCAAGTTTGAAATGTCTGCTCAGTCAAAGCTAAACAACTCTCCATAACCCCCAAACACATGCAGTCTCTAATTCCTTACAGTGATTTAGAAATATTTTGATCTTTAAAAGTTACTAGATATTTCATCTACAAAGTTTGTAAGGAACTAGAGACTGAAGAGACTGGATGGTAAAAGATACAAAATATCACTAATATGTCTTAATAGTTTGATTCATTGCTTGTGTAAACTCTACTGAACACTGCAATGTATTGACTCAGAGTTTAGCATAATTGCCCATATTAAAAACAAATGTATGTACATAAGTTTATGCTACAGTTTTGCATCTAGGTATCTGAACATAAGCTATTTGTTTCAGTCATTGGATTGTGGGGATATTGAAGCACTGCCATGAAGGGCTTAGGTGAGCAAATTAACTTCAGTATTTATTTTTTCAAGTATTATACCTATTTTAACAATCTGTTTTGCCAAGCTGCTAAGTTACAAGAACCTAAGCAAACCAACATCAGTGGTAGCAGAAGGTGGAAGCAAACTCAGTACAAAGATGTGATAGACTTCTTTAAGTTTCAGCTCACAAGGCTTTGGTCAGTCTGAGGCTATAGTAGAAGACATTTGCACATGGTACCATGTAGTGGGACTGAACCCAAGATCACATAGTTGGGAAGCAAGCTTCTCAACCACACAGCCATGCCTGCATCTATTATGTGAATTATCTTCATACTTTGAAGAAATCAGGCAAGGGCAGGTACAGTAGCAATCTTGTTAATTTATAAAAAGAATATATCTACATGTCCGTATGTTTGCAAGCTTCAATTTGTTCTCTACAAATTTGCACTGAGGTGACTAAAATTTTGCATAAGGGCACATCATTTTAAGGAGAAAATGAGAAGCTATGTGACTTTATTGACATTCTGTTAGTCTGGGTATCACAAGCGAAACTACATCTATCTATTGCACAAGAGTTTCCTCCCATCCAGTAGCTACCCTGCCAGTTGGCATAACACTTACCCATCCTTAATTTACTGACCTTACTGACTCAGAATGGTCAGTAAGCACTTTGTGTCATTTATCATACAATGACAGTATTACTTAGATGCCTTTGCTGCCTCACCACTCAGTATTCTTGCATTCAAATAATCTGACAGGTTTCTTGTGTCTATGAAAATTTCAGTAATACGTACCCAAGTCAAATATTAATACAAACATTTAACCTCCACAACATGAGTTTACTGCTAATTTCTTTTGCTTGTACACCCATGTGTGTTGTGTGTGTGTGTGCGTGTGCTTACACACACACACACACACACACAAATAAGAATGAGTCTATAAATACACAAACACACAATGTACACACATATACATGTAGAAGAAGCAGATGATGATGATGATGACAATAATATTTGGAAAAATCTCAAAGTGCAAGACATCATAAATTATTTTTTCCCAACTTAGTTTTTAGTTTCATTCGCAGGAGTTTTGCCAGAAACACTTTTAAACATTGCTGCCTTTATTTGTGTTTAATATTTAATGTTTCTTTCTTTAAATTATTATTTTTTTTTTAATATTTGTTCATTTTTACTGTGATTGTTGTAGTGATCAGACCAAGTCTGCAGGCCTCCCTTTTGGTAGAAGCTGATTAAAAAGAATTACAAATGCAAGTTAAGCATGCTGGAGTGCTATGATTCAGTCTGGTCAAGATGTGTTATAGACATTTTTGGCAAGGAAGATACAGTCAGAGCATGTCCTATAGAGTAAGTTTGTGTTTTGCTTTTATTGCTTAGTCAGTGAAGGTGTGCGGCCTAGTGGTTAGGGCGTCACACTCATAATCACAAGATCATGGTTTCAATTCCCAGTCTGGGAGATATGTTGCGTTCTTGAGCAAAACACTTCATTTCATATTGCTCTGCAATCACTTCAACATCTCTCTCATCATTCTTCCAGGGCAATGCCTTTTCCATTTTGTCTGCTGGGGCCATGAGAAATGTTTCTTGATAAAGATATATAAACAAGAAACAAAAATCTTTTGCCATGTGGAAAAAATAGTAGAATGGACACCACCTTAGGTATCCCCAAGCTTTCAAGTGCTTAAAACCCTCCTGAACATCTGACATGTGGCACACCGTACACCTATACAGGCAATGTCATTTTGATGGAGAGAATGAGCTTATGTACAGCACAAACATTTGGTCCCTATAAACAACTCATCTATGCAGGTTGTTCAGCAAGAAATTGTGGAATAATCTTTTTTAAATTGAGAGATTACCATTTAATTAATTAGTCAGGAATTATAGGTAGTACCCATGATCCTTAATTGGCTTCCAAGACTGATGGGAAGGAAGAAGCTATCCTCAAATTGGATATCTGGCTTAAGTGTTTGCATTAGAGTGGACTATGCCAGAGGTACCCCACAGGCCAGGTAGTAGAGTTAAAATAAGCAACAGATTAAGTTTACTAAGTTGGCTACAGAAGGATTCAAAGAGCTGTAACAAATACCAATGATCAGCTAGTCTGTTACTTTAATGATTCCACCAATCTGCTGCCAAAAATAGTTCCTTATTTAGCATTCTTGGAAGGAAGAAAGACAAAGTTGACCTTGTCTGAATTTAACCCTTTTGTTATCATATTTCTCTTGAAATACATTGCCTTTATTTAATTAATTGTGAAAATAATGAAGTGTTTCATAAAATAAGTTAGCTATTAATAAGCTAGCGTTCGGAACATAAACCAACATGTAATTTTGATGGAAGATTTTAATTTAAATTGCTTTAAATAAGAAAGTTTATATAAAACAGGGCAGTTGAAGGCAGGCTGGTATAAAAAGTGTTAAATAATTCAAGAAGGTGAAATAAATACACAAAGCATTTTGTCTAATGGTCTGATGACCCTGCCAATTTCCTTGTCTATATTCTTCTATATTGGGATAAATTACTACCTTGTGCCATTCTAAGAAATAGCAAAGATTTTGAACTTTAGTACAAAACAAGAATTTGTAAAGAAAGGGAATAATCAATTAAATTGATCCAAATATATTACTGGTGCATATTTTATTGATCCCAGTAAGATAAAAGTTGAATCCAATGAAATTTGATTGTGCAATATAATAACAAGATGCAAAGTGTTTTGTGACAATTACTTCAGCCACTAGATTATCATAGCCATGATAAAGATGGCTACTGGGGATTATGACCACAATAATGATTGCCACAACTACACAGCTGTTTATACAATGAAGTCCAACCGTAACAATGATATTGGACATCTTATTTCTAATTGAAGTGCTTGAGTTGTAGGTCACTAACTAATCTTTTCATTGGCTACTTCTGTGCCATGGTTATACTCAAACAGAACTGATTATAGCTACTCAAAAAGAACACTAAAATATGAAGGAAACTTGCCAATTAAAGAGCAGAGGTTAATAGGAACACAACCATTATATGATTTGTAGCTTTGCATAGTTGAAAGAAACTAGATTTTAAGTTGCTTAAATTACAAGTTAACAAGAATTAAATGTCCAATGATACCAAGGTGGTGAAAGATTTATCATATAATCTGACTTGTAATTAAGAGGTTTGACAATAAAGAAATTAATAATTAGATATTAAAAGATCAGTTTTGAATGTGCCTCATGAATTTTCCAAGATTTATCATTTAGTCAGAAAGTGTGTGTATTATATATATATTGATTATGTATTTTAGTAATCCATGACAAGTAAGAACTCAATGTTACAAAGTAAATATACATGGTGTTTATCCTCTTCTTACAATATGACCATATGTTATGACTCATATCACTTCAGTTTACTAAGACTGTGAAAGCAATAGAGACAGCGAAGGCCGTAGTTGTGATAAATTTATATGAATGATGTTGCATGAAAAAAAAAGTTATTGAAAAATGTATTGAGGACAAAATGAAATATAAAAATAACTCTATAATATTAAAGTAAAGTGTAAAAGGACATGAGAAAGGCAGTGAGGATGGTTCATAAGAGTGAATGGTTAAGGTTAAAAGTTGAGAGAAATTTAAAAGACAGTAGGTTAAGAAATGCAAGCTTGACTAGACATGTCTAGGTTATGTAAGGTACTTGATATAAATAAGGGTGTGTGTGTTTGTGTGTGGAGGAGATGGATGGGACTGGACAGTTGCATTGATCATGGAGGAGGAAATAAAGAAAAGAAGCAGTGAATTGTTGTAGGGCCAGTTGTGGTTAGTTAAAAATAAAAGAAGGTACTCAAAATAACCAAACAGTAATTGATTATATAAGGCTGCAAAGATTATGTGGTTATAATACTAAGAAGAAAAATTGAAAAATAACAAGATAGTGTAACAGTGAATAACTGTAAAAAAAAAAAAAGCACGATTTATCACCATTTTTTAATGTCTGCCTTCCATGCAGGCATGGGTTGAACGGTTTGACAGGAGCTGGGCAGGTAGAAGATTACCCCAGGTTACTGCATCTGTTTTGGCAAGGTTTTTATGGGTGGATGCCCTTCCTAACACAAATCGCTCTGCAGAGTGGACTGAGTGCTTTTTACAGCACAGGCAAGGTCAGTTTTAGCATGGATTTTATAGCTGGATGCCCTCTCAAATGCCAACCATTTTGCATGTGGACTAGATACTTTTTATATGGCACCAGCACTGGTAGGGTCACCAAGGAACTTGAAAGACAAAAAATTTTTGAGAGGGGAGGGGGCACTGGAGGAGGAGATCTTGTGTCAGATGATGAAAAGTTACAGTGTGACAGAGAAAAAAAAACAAGTGTCTTGCTATAAAGGAGGTACATGAACTGCACTGGTAGATCACCAGATCATGGAAATTACCAAAATATTAGTGCCAAGCAGTGTTTAAGCATAAGCAAAGTTTAGGCTAGTTAAAATATGTTTGTGATATATTTCAACTGCTAAAAGGCAAATTCACTGCAGTTAACTAACCTAAACTTTGTTTATGCCTAAGCATTGATTGGTGCTCTACCAGCACAAATCAGTCAATATTGTTGACTGTATTTTACATAAAGCTATTGCTTTATAAGATATTTACAGAGTTGCCTCTCTTAGCTACTCCCCATTGATAAAAGCCAATTATCTAGAAACATCGATGTCTGGTAATCCTGATAGATGGGAACACTGAACACACAGGGTGTTTTCACACATGTTTACCATAATAGAAAAAATTTATCTATGGTAACTACAGTGAATTTGTCTTTTAGCAGTTGAAATACGCCAGAAACATATTTTAACTAACCTAAACTTCGCAATATGTACACACACAAACTTATCAACATTTTAATGTCTATTTTCCCATGTTTGTATGGGTCAGAGGAATTTATTGAGGCAGATCTTCTACAGCAGGATCTCACAAGTTTCCCAGCAAGGTAATATTGCTCTGTGGCCAGAAAGCTTTTCACAAATGACTAAATGAAGGACACTGCTTGTATGACAATGATATTTGTTATAATGATATCTGTATTTTAGTAGAGAAATAGTAGTTTTCGGCTGCTATTTCTATTTTTCAGTGTGTGGTGAAGCAATACTTGCTGAACCCTAAATTTTAAATTGTATATATATATATATATATATATATATATATATATATATATATAAGATAAGAGAAGAAATGGAGCAACATGTAACAATTAGAAGCTGATCATTAGTGTTGAATGATCATAGTTTAATTATGGTTAAGATAACATTTACAGCTGTTCCAATTTGTTATTTTTGAGGTAAACTTGCATTTACCTTGTTCCAGGCAACAAACATCAGAATGATTTAAACTTTACCAGAGGAATATTGACAGGAGAAAAAAAGGAAAAAGAAAAGAAAAAGGAAAAGGTTCGTTAGGTCTTTAGGCTTACATTTTTGCATCCTTAAAAGATGGCACATGTGTACAGTTGCTTCAAATAGATAAATCAACTTCTAATTGTTACATGTTGCTCCATTTCTTCTCTTGTCTTATCTGAATATATTAAACCATGGTTTACCCTTTAAATTACCAGCTATTGTTAACCTTACAGCAAGGCCTATACATAGTTAGGTAATGCACCAATAGTGCTTACAGATACATTTATCCCTTAGACGGTTGCATAACTTCTAATTCATAATTTCTCTCTCTCTCATATATATATATATATATGTATGTATATATATATATATATATATATATATATATATATGGAACAAAAACGCAATAGAGGGCGTTAAAGCATTCAGAGAGATAGATGAAACAAAGGTGAACAAGAGAAACAACAATTAGAAGGACAGGCAAAAAAAAGACGGGTCATTCATGGCTTTTTTTCCTTAGTCAAGTTCCAGAAGTCACGACCATTTCAAGCAGTTACACTTGAGATTGTTTGATCTAGTTGCCCCCAAAAAGTCTAAGCTAAGAGCATTAGACCCCTTTGTAAGAAAGCTAGCGAATATGTATGGCAACAAAGACAAAAAAAAAAACAGGGAACATGGTACTCAATTGCAACTACAAACAAGAAATAACAACAGGAGTCTTTCGACTGAGAATGAATCAAATTGAGCTGGCATGTATGAAGTGAAAGCCTAAAAGCAGGAACATAGGATATGGACATAAGAGGCGTTGGTGGTTGGTAGTTAGGCCAAGAAAGAAAGATCATGGCTGGCCAGGGTGCGTAAGGTATTTGAGGACATACCTTTTGGGGGTCATTGTTGCATTTTTTGCTAACTCTGTATAAATCTTTGTTTCTGAAAATAATAATGGCAGACTCTCAGCTTACTCAAGAAATGAAGAAGCATGCTGTTATTGTGGTTATAAGGGCTGAGCATAGTGATTTAGAAATATCTTGAGTTTTAAAAGTTGCCAGATCTTTTGTCTACAAAGTTTGTAAGGAACTAGAGACTGAAGATAGAATTGTATCACTAGTATCAAAGCATTAAAAGCATTCTAAATGCTCTGAAATCATCAGAACACCAGCAAGTTCAACAGACCATTGATTACATTCCCAGAAAGTCTATGAGGTCAATTGCAAAAGATCTCCATGTGTCAGAAGGAACAGTCAGAAATGTTGTCCACGAAGACATCAGGTATAAGTCTTATATGATATGGAAGGGTCAGTTTGTCAGAAAATGCAAAAGAAGATCACTACACCAGATCTAAAAGGCTCTTAAACAAACTGAAAAATCCAGCAGAAGATTTGATTTGATTTGGTTTTTCTCAAGTGAGAAAAACTTCGACCAAGATCAAAAAGTTAACACATGAAATGACAGATGGTTATAGGCACTAGTGTAGCTAGAGTGGGCAGTCTTCCCCATGCGGCACTTTATGGATGCCTGGGGGTGACAAATTGAAGGGCAAGCACTCAATCTACACTAGTGGGCTTGGATTGATTGTTTTAACAGGATCGGATGTGTTAGGATCTTTTGCTGTGGCATGTTTCCACAACTGCATGCCCTTTCTAATGCCACCCACTTTACAATGTGTACTGAGTACATTTTTTGAGCCACCAGCACTAATGAGGTTGCCATGGAGCTTGCAAGCCTATGAACCCTGTGATGGCAGCTTTATACAAGATGATGAGGAATTAATGCATGAGAGTAGGGGCCAGAGCTGCACAGATTTCTTGCTGTGGAGGAGCTACATGACTATTTAAATTTTAAAAGAGAGGATGGAGGTGATCAGGTGAAACTAGAAAGTGATATAAAGACAGTGGTGATGAAGTGCCTATGTAAAACAAGATGAGCAGAAGTGAGTACTATCTACCCAGCTGTCTATCTCTTTCTTTCTACATACACACACACACACATCTATTTTGTTAATTCAAATGTAAGTAGATATTAGTCAATACATAGGTAAATATAGTAACAACAGAAGCAAAACAGGATATTCAACAGATATGTGTCTGAGTTTCACATTGCAACTTTTCAAAACAACATTTCACTTGAAAATTTCTTTGAAAAGTGACAATGCAAAAAAACACAGAGTAAACAACTGTTGAAAACTCAGTTCTTCTACTGCTGTTATTACAGGCATGTGCATGCATGCACAGGCACAAGTACACGCATGCACACACAGAGAAATATAGAAATACACATGTATGTGTATTTGATAAGTGCTAACACATGAAACTCTCAACCCTTGAGTCACTCTGTTGCTTCTGTTAAATATTAATAAAAAAAGTAAATATACTCATGTTTTAAGCTCTTTATTTCCTGTTGGCATCACCAAACTTGTGTGTGTGTGTGCATGTGCATATATATATATATATATATATATATATATATATATATATATATATATATATGTGTATGTATGTATATATATATGTATGTATGTATGTATATATATATGTATGTATGTATGTATGTATGTATGTATGTATGTATGCATAAATATATAGAACCTTATGCTGTCTTTCAAGCTCTGAATAGATTCACTGGGTCAATATTTGAAGCCTGCAGATTTATATTTCACATATACAAATTACAAAACATTGCAATTGAAACTAAATAGATTATGATAGAAATTCCACTTTGAGGAGAAGCAGCTGAATTTTTTGTTGTTTTTAAAATATATTTACTATTCTGCTTATTTACTTATTTATTTCGACACTGTTTAGATCTATCACTGGTGCCATTTATATTCATTATATATGCCGTCAGCATTTTATAATGAAATTCTTTAGAAATCGTTGGCTTTTTTTTTTTGTTGGTTTTCTGTGTGTATTTTATGTTTGTGTGTGGAAGCAAGCAATGGGTAAGCTCGCTTTATCTAATTCCACATATGCATTTAAAATAGAAAGTTTATAATTGATAATCAAAGGATATTGTTGTTTAGCCCTAGGTAGGCCCTGATAGAAAAGATCTATGATCAAAGATGTTCCAGCCTTGGCCATTCCACATTATAAAAGAAAGACAAAACAATTTTAGACATAATAAATCTAGAAACAGAATATTCAACAAGTCCTTTCTTTATACTTTTGGATTAGAGGGAGAAGTGGATGCTATTTATAAGCAAATTTGGAGATCATACACACACACCCTCACTGAATTATCTATATTGCTGTTTAGACTCTAGTCAGTCACATCATCATCATCATCATCATTTAACGTCCGCTTTCCATGCTAGCATGGGTTAGACGATTTGACTGAGGACTGGTGAAACCGGATGGCAACACCAGGCTCCAATCTGATTTGGCAGAGTTTCTACAGCTGGATGCCCTTCCTAACGCCAACCACTCTGAGAGTATAGTGGGTGCTTTTACGTGTCACCCGTACGAAGGCCAGTCAGGCGGTACTGGCAATGGCCACGCTGAGCAAATCTATTGCCAAAAACATTCCGGTCATGACCATCTCATGTTTTCAATTCATACACTGTATCTCAAACCACATTGTCCTGTAAAGTTATTTCTTTTGCAAGAGGGTAGGGTGGGAAAATGAGGTGAGATTTGGCTGCTCTTTCTAGTGATTTGAGCATCTGTATAGACACTACTTTTGTTACTCTGGTAACACAGCAAGCAGTGCATTAGTTTCATAATCCAGTTTAAGCAATAGCTATTTTATCTCTTTTAAAAAATTTTTTTAATTCATTCCCCACCACCTCAACTTTTATCTCTTTCTAAACGTTATCAGGAAATGGAAGAGAAATCAAATTAATGCTAAAAGTTTCTACAGAAATGATTTTTTTCCAAGTTGTAAATTTGTTCAAAAAAGGAATCTGATTGCTTAACAATGTGAAGGAATTTTCAATAAAGATTTCATGATTTTACTTTACTCACACGTGTGTGTGTGTATGTGTGTGTCTGTGTGCGCATGTGTAAATGGATCTTTGTTTGGTTTCAATGATAAGTGTTCCAATTGATTGATCAATGGAAATGGTCTGTTCATTGAATTAGCATGTAAATGGCTGAGTAGTCTACAGTCCTGGGTACCTTTAACCTTTCTTAGTGAGTATCAATGTCGAATAGAAATAAAATCCTTTATTTGAAAAACAGGTAAGGGTTGGTGAGAGCATCTGTCTATAAAATCCTACCCCAAATAGCTCCCTGTCTAACCAATGTTAGCATGGGATAATGGATGTTTGCATCATTTCAGTAAAAGTTTGCAGGAACAAGTTGCATGTACTTTCAGATAGAAATTACTGAGGGACTTTATGCAATGCACTACACTCTTTAACTCTTTTACTTGTTTCAGTCATTTGACTGTGGCCATGCTGGAGAACCGTCTTTAGTCAAGCAAATCGACCCCAGGACTTATTCTATCGGTGTCTTTTGCCGAACCGCTAAGTTACAGGGACATAAACACACCAGCATCGGTTGTCAAGTGATGTTGGGGGACAAACACAGACACACAAACATATACATACATATATATACATATATATGACGGGCTTCTTTCAGTTTCCGTCTACCAAATCCACTCACAAGGCTTTGGTTGGCCCAAGGCTATAGTAGAAGACACTTGCCCAAGGTGTCACGCAGTGGGAATGAACCCGGAACCATGTGGTTGGTAAGCAAGCTACTTACCACACAGCCACTCCTGCACCTATAGAGCAAAATTAAAATATTAATTCGATATAAGAAAATATATTTAGTCTTGCACTAAAATATATTTTGGGTTAGCTGACAATGAAAGTCAGACAATGTTGAAAATATGACATACTGTTTGACAGATTGCATATGCCCCCTAAGGGGTTTTAAAGTTTGCAAATTACTTTAAACAAAGACTAAATCAACTTCTTTATAGAGTATCAATTTAAATTTGTATCCTATTATTCTGAATTAAAACTGATGTTTATGGAGAGGGAGGGAGGGAGGGAGAGAGAGACACATTCTGTAAACCAACATTTCTCATGACCCCCACCTCTTGGTTGTGGTTGATAAATAATAAATCCAATCATAGAACCCTAGTCAAACCAAATTATTAGCAGTATTTTAGCAAATTTTAGTCTTTCTTAAAGTCATTTCAATTTACTTGTATAAATTATGCTCTTAGTGAAAGACAAACATTTTAGCATATAGTTATTCCTCCTGGAAAAATCATATACCTTCTCCCTACTGAGAAAACAAATAATCAGCATTAAATGCATGAATAAATACTGTCAAATAAGTTGTAAGAGAGCTTCTAACAAGATACTAGAACTTGTTTTCATTTCCAGCCCTTGCTACTTCACATAACTTCACTTAAGACACTAATCCTTTTCATAATGTAATGAGCATTAAATAAAACAATCTCACAGATGTAGTACTGGAATTAGATGGCTTATGAAATCTAGATAATGGGCTACTGTCTCTGAGTTTATGTCATGTTTGTAGGCTGAGAATGCTTTTCATCCCTCTAGGTTTATTAAATAAATGACACTAATATCCAGCAGACAGTTCAAGGACAAAACCTTCTTTACTCCTGCAGATTAATAGCAGAATGACCCAAAGCAAAGGCCTCTATGCAGTTAGCCAAACCTGGTTGATATAGAAACCAAATCACATCCACTACCTTCTCAAAAAGAGATAAGGACATGATATCCAGAGTAATGTAGTTGAGAATACATTATTATTTCAACAAGGATTGGATGATCAAAGTCTTCAACACATTTTTCATAGGCCTGCTCAGTCAGAACTAATTAGGAAAGCCCATGAACAATAGCTTGAAGTATAATGCCGAAGAAGAAAGAAAATAAATGCTAATGAATTATATAAGCCACAGTAATTGAAAAGTATCACCTTTGTGTTTATATTTGTCATGTAGATAAATTACATGTTGCTTTTTATAAATACCGTTAACAACTCCACTTGCAGTTGGGTTTCACCCTTTAGCATTTAAATTGGCCATATCAAACCCCAAATATTCTATCTGTTTTATGTTCAAACTGGTCGGGTCTACTTCTCATACCTTCCCTACCATGTCATTCTAAAAATAAACAGTCTCATCATTGAAATCTCGAAGCTATGAGATAATGCTTGATTAATTCAAAACAATGTGAATAAATAATTATTACATTTGACAAAATAATCCAAATTAAATAAAAAAGCAAAATATTAAACTGAAACCATTCCAATCATTGCTAATACAGTCTAGCAATGTCCTGGAACCAACAATATCATAGCAATGTGTTGTTATGATCTATGCTCAGAATGAATCTATAACCTGGTGCTTTTAACGCTCTACTCCTGACTAAAAATATATGCAGCATCTAATGGGAATTGGAATTACAGATGGCCCATAGAGAACTGTGTAATTATATTTCATGTACAGGGAAGGCATATGACTACAGGTATGTTTGTTTAACATCAGAATCAAATACTGTTCAAGCCTGATGTCATCAAAAATATATTTCTTTTCATGATGAGGAGATTCATGAAGACTCTATAGAGACATGACCAATCAATCTTGCATAATCAATTATGCATATGTGTGTGTGTGTATGAGTATGGGATATTGACAGCCACCACACAGAGTTCAGCGGGTAAGTTGCATGTAGTTTCTCACACTCAATTTTTTGAGTAAAAACCTTGAACTTGTCTGAGCTTATGAAGGCGAGATAAAGTACAAAATATATCTGATATTTATCCACAATATTACTGTTTACCATCAGGTCAACCCTAACTATGAAAATCTATGATCAAAGGTATTGTAGCTTGGAACATGATTTGAAGGAAATTTGGTTGCTATAAGTAAAAGGTCAAGAAACTATGAAGAGGATCTCTCATTAGCACCTGTCAGAATACTAATTCCAACAAAGATCAGATTTCACACTGAAATAGGTCATCTTTGGCTCAAATATGTCTTTACTTACCACTCTCGCAAAGAAATTCATATTCCTGAATGAAGATAGCGTAAATATATTGCTTACCTATAAAAGAAAAAAAAAATGGTTGTATTAATTAATTACAACTGTGTGCATGATAAATTTGTAAGCAGTTATGCATAAAACAAACATCTCTACATCTCTTTAGTTTCAAAGTAATTTTACCGGCTCACAATTATCTGTTAAACAGAATGGTATTTATTTTCATCAACTAAATAAACGCAACTCCCATGGAATAAAGAGGGTCTGTGAAGTAACATGATGAAACACCAGTTACTGAGTCAAAATCAATGGCCTAGTAGTTGAATGCCTAAGACATTTTATCTGTTTTACTTTTCATTATTTTCATGGGTTAGACAGAATTTATTGAGTCAGATTTCTATGGATGGATGCACTTACTGTCACCAACCAGTGCTTGTTTCCAAGCAAGGTAATATTTCTACATGAACAAACATGTCCTTGTGGAATAATGCTTGTATGATAGTAACAATCATGTACAACTATCATGCAGTGTCAAGATAAGGAGACACAAAAATACACACACTCATATATAATGGCAGCTTTCATCTACCAAATCCACTCACAAGGCACTGGTCAGCCAAGGGCTAGAGTAGAAGCCCAAGGTATGTGTTTATGCATGCCTGTGTTCATACATACACACACACATTTTTGTGTGTTTGTGTGTATATACATGCCTACAAATAAAAAGTATATATATGTCTATATCTTTATATAGATACATTACTTTTCTTTCACACCAGTAGCCTGAGCTTTTGCTGTTTCGCAGTGCCCAATTCTATGTCATTATTATTATTACTATTCTTTCACACCGGTAGTGGCAATGTTAAACCCATTCGTTCAATTATGTTACCCTAAATCCCGAAAATTCCGTCTCCTTTTGTTCTGTCTTCGACCAGCCTAACTCTGGTCTATCTCTCTCTCAGTTTCATTAAACACTTGCTTCTCCCAACACTTTACCTCCACTCCCCCCACCCTATATAAACTAGCTCATTCAGATTCCCCTACCTCATATTTCAATACCTTGCCACGTGGAGTAAAAATCAGAAGTTGTTCAGATGAGCAACTTTGTTTTCCAACCTAGCATACATCTAAAACCTCTTTTACAGTGCAAATTATAATTATTATTTCATTTCATTATCTATCAATGTAAACACAGTTTCGTCTTGCATGCCATATGTTTAGAGAAAAAAAAAATTTTTTTAATAATAAAAAAAACTTAAGAACTTAAGATCCCTATGCTCAATCCAACTCTCCCTCTTTCTCCCTTCTCCCTCTCTTTCACGCTCATTTATTATTGTCATTCATTCATTTATTTAATTTTGTCACAGTTTGGCTGACCGAAAACTGTTGGTTATAGCTCCAGTTAAGAATGCAAATGCCCAATTCTATCTCATTATTATTATTACTATTCTTTCATACCGGCAACCTGAGTTTTTGCTGTTTCACGGTGTGCCCGCCCTTCCCATCCCCACCACCTGTACCGAAGTCTTTATCCTCTGACTGCTATTGGATGTCTTTCCCTTGAACACCTCCAAAGGCTTAATGCTCCCTATCCCTTACTTAGGGTTTATCTTCTATTTAATGTGATTATGTAGTGCACAAAATGATGGTGTAGTGTATGTAGGTTGAAGGCCATTGTGTGTTTATGAGTTCTGCCAAATGTGTGCTTTCTTTTCAGTATAGGGAACCTGTGGAAGAGGTAGACCCAGAAAGACCTGGGATGAGGTGGTGAAGCATGACCTTCGAACATTGGGTCTCATGGAGGCGATGACAAGTGACTGAGACCTTGGGAGACATGCTGTGCTTCAGAAGATACAGCAGCCAAGTGAGACCATAACTGTGGCCTATGCCAGTGCAGCATAACTGGCCCATTTAAGAGTGCCCTTCAATCATTGGGCAATAAACTATGCTTGCGAAGACCTGTTGAGTCAAGTGAAGTCATCAGTACCGCTTGACTGGCACCCGTGTCGGTGGCACATAAAAAGCACCATTCGAGCATGGTTAATGCCAGTGCCACCTGACTGGCTCCTGTGCTGGTGATATGTAAAAAGCACCATTCAAGCGTGATCGATGCCAGTACTGTCAGACTGGCCCTTTGCCGGTGGCACGTAAAAAGCACCAACTATACTCACAGAGTGGTTGGTATTAGGGAGGGCATCCAGCTGTAGAAACTTTACCAGATCAGACTGGAGCCTGGCACATCCTTCTGGCTTGCCAGTCCTCAGTCAAACCGTCCAACCCATGCCAGCATGGAAATCAGATGTTAAACGATGACGATGATATATATATATATGATGATGAGAGAGAGAGAGAGAGAGAGAGAGAGAGAGAGAGAGAGAGAGAGAGAGAGAGAGAGAGAGAGAGAGAGAGAGAGAGAGTACATTATCTCTCTTTGCTTTTGGAGTGTTCCACCGTCACCAACAATAAGACCAGTTTCCAATATAGACACCATCAGAACAGAGTGAGTTTCTATATAGTCAGTGAAACTGCTAGAAATAGCAGTAAACTTTCCTTCAAACAACAAGCACCCTACCATTAAGAATAGAAAGGCCACATAATATAATGTAGTTCTAGATATCCCTAAAATGTCAAGATGGGCAGAGTTGAAATGCCTTTTATTTTAGGTCTGCTGAAGTACAGTTGATCTTTGGTTAAATTAAACAACACCAACACTGTCATTGCTATCACTTTCTTCTTGGTACCATTTCATTTGATACTCAGGATCTATGTCTGCTCTGAAGACAATGAGATTTGAGTTTGACAAAAGGAAAAGTTTTGCTTGATTTAAAAAAAAATAATGTAAAGAAAATAGTATTGATACAAATATCTAAAATAATGTTTATAATAATAATGAAAATAAGTATATTGTTACAAGAACAAGAGAGATAATAATCCTAATATTGATGATGATGGTGATGACAAAATGATGATGACAATGAGAATAAAGGAAGAAATTTACTTCAAATATGCAAATAGTGAGTCTGAATAATTAAATAGGCTTTGTTAATAATGCAAAAGATTTTGCTCCAGAGAGATTAAACAATTAATCTGAAATTCTAAGAAATCAAAATAAATATATGCACACATGTGCCCCCCCCCCCCACACACACACAGATATTTACATGTACATGCACAGATATGAACTTGCACATTCACACATACACACACAAACACATATTCAAACAAATGAATGCAAACATATATCCACATATATGTCTACATGAGCACTTGGAAGTTTGTTCTGCAAGGAATATGCGCAATGTAGCTTGTTAGTCATTCCCAGATGGAAACAAATGAAACAAGGACATTGTAAATGATAGTGAAGATTGTGAGGCAGCATTTGAACAACTGAGAAATTGTAAGACAATGCATATTATTGATTGTGTAGGAATGGAAACTGCAGGTAATCAATCAGTTCAATACACAAAAGCATATTTATATGTTTACTGCATATTTATGTTTTAAACACATTTATCTGCAGAATACAAACTTTACTATATAATAATATTTATATATATATAATTAGAATTGTAATTATAAAACATTTTTATGTATGTAAAACTGTTTATATGTATAAAGTACAATTATGTATAAAACATATGTATGTATCCATCCATCCATCCACACATATTTATGCATATCATATATTTCTATTCCTTCATTTTATCTCTGTATATCCACACTAGAATAGGCTGGGCAAACACTTATTATTGAGGAAGTATCATATATGCAGATGTTAATGCTGTTAGTGACCCTTACTTCTTTTCCAAGTAGAGGAATATTTGGAAGTTCAGTGCATATTGTTTTAAAGGGAATGTAAACTGTAAACATAACATTGTCATTTTGAGCAGACAGTGTCATAGAAAAACATGGAATCTAAACATTCAAGCACACAGACACACACTTGTGCATACATGAACTAGTTGCAACTGATAAAATAAGATAAAAATTGAATCCAGTGGGATTTGAACTCATAGTGCAACAGCAAGAAGTAATGTGTTTAGAGTAACACTCACTCATTCCAGCCACTAGATTATCTTATCTATAATAAAAAGGCCACTGGAGATCATGATCATGATGATTGCCATAACTAGACAGCTGTTTATACAATGATGTCCAACCTTAACAATGATATTGGACATCTTATTTCTAATTGAAGTGCTGGAGATGTTGGTCACAAACTAATCTTTTCATTGGCTGCTTCTGCGACATAGTTCTGCTCAAGCAGAACTAATTGTCGCTGCTCAAAAAGAACACCAAAATATGAAGGAAAGTTGCCAATTAAAGAGCAGAGGTTAATAGGTCTGTTTAGACACAACCATTATATGATTTGTAGCTTTGCATAGTTGAAAGAAACTAGATTTTAAGTTGCTTAAATTACAAGCTAAAAGGAATTAAACATCCAATGATATCAAGATGGTGAAAGATTTGTCATATAATCTGACTTGTAATTAAGAGGCTTGATGATAAAGAAATTAATAATCAGATATTAGAATATCAGTTATGAAAGTGCCACATGAACTTTCCAAAATTTATCATTTAGTCAGAAAGCGTGTGTACAAGCACACACACACACACGGATATATATATATATATATATATATATAACTGAGTTCAAGGAAAGTGGTGACAGTCTGCATTAGTAAGAAGTGTATTATCTGGAAAAAGTAAGAGTGAAATTTTCGTGGAGAGTGAAATATCCAACACTTTTTCATGTTTAAGATGACATTAGGAAAAAGAAACAAAAAAGAGGAAAAACAGTAGTTTTATGTCATCAATGTTTGAGCAACTGGTTGCAGCTAATGGGAAACACAAGACAATATGAATGTGCATTCATAGACAGGAAATAGTAGGAGTGAGCAAATAGGTGAGAGTGAGAAAAGGAAAGAGAAATAAAATGTGGGAGAGAAGCTGGTAAGTGTGGGATGGAGGGAAAAATTAAGGTGAGAAGGCTAAAACTAGGATTACTGTATTAGAAGGGTATGAAGGAATAAAAAGGAAAAAAATATTCATTTAAACTAGTGGGCTGAAGATCATCAAGGCTCAAAGTGGAAGAAGGTTAATAAGGACCTATGAGACCAAAACTTAGAAGAGGGGTCCTTGCAACCAAAAGTGGAGGAAAAAAGGCTGAAATATAAAAATTTAATCAAAATGATCAGCGTGATATTAAGCTAATGTATGTGTGCATGAGTGCGTACATGTGCACCATCATCATCATCATTTTTATGGTTCACTTTTCCTTGTTGATATGAGCTGGACAAGTGTTATTGAGGTAATACTTTATGGCTAGATGTCTTTCCTGTCAACAACCCTTACTTGTTTTCCAGTAAGTTATTTTTATTCCACTAGTCTTCACATGTTGAAACCACATGTTTATAGGAGACCTAAACAAAATTTTGCTCACAAGGCATTGACTACAGTAGAAGCCAGTTACACAAGGTGTCATAATGTAGGATGGAACCCAAATCCATGTGGTTAGGAAATGCACTTTATAACCACATAGCCATCTCTGCACACATCTACCCACACCTCACTAGACATGCATGCAGAAACACATATGTATACATACATATTTATCCATCAGTAAACTCATAAGAGATTTGATCTAGTGGCATCCAACACAACTCCAAATCACTCCAAACTAGGATGTTGGACTGTTATTTTGGTGTTATAGTGAGTCTGTCTTCTTTTTTTGAACTAGTTAACCTTTTATCTATATCTATTTAACATTTTCTGTATAGTTTATAAACAACATTCCAGTTGAGATAAGGCATGAATGAGGAAGATGGTCATAGGCCATATTACATACACACTCATCTAATTCACACTAGGAAAGAAGAATAAGACATCAAAAGAAATGTTGATAGTAATGAGGAGGATTATGATGATGACAACAATAATGAGAAAAAAAATGTTGATGCTGATAATGATTATAATGATATCGCTATTTAAATATATGGCACTATTTTATGATACAACTTTATTATAAACATTCTGCAGACTGTTTTACTACCCATGTTACTACTGCTTGCCAAAGAAGCAATATAGTTAAAAGGAGACTAATAAAATTAAGCAAAAATTTCAGATCTCATTCCATTTATGTGTGTAGGAGGTAAAAACAGAATTAAAGTTAATGTGTACAATATTAATAAATAGAGTTTTTCAATAATTATTTCCAAAAAGCAGCAAAGATATTTGCTAAAAATTTCTATAGATTTAATAGCATCTTATTTTTGATAAACCCTAATTAGTAAAGCGAAAATTTACATAAACTGATAATTTCTAAAGTAGGAAATATAAAGAAGGAGAAAAATGAATAATTCTAATGGAAAGTAAAACCTAAATTTGTGATTTTAAAAGATACCGATTTAAAGCATCTGAATAACAAAAATCTTTTGATAGAAATTCTAATTATTTTTGATGTGAGGGTGTAACTGAAAGACTGAAGTGCTGAAATACTTCCATTATATCTCAACCTAAAAACATCAAAAAAAAAAAAAAAAAAAAGAGAGAGAGAGAGAGAGAGAGGGTGGGGGAGAATGAACTAAAATCAATAGTATTTATGGAAACCAAAATTAGATAATAGGATGATTGGCTAATTTCTCACATCATTTTTTCCCCCCTTCTAATGAAGCTGAACCAGAAACTATTGGAACATTGTTAAACATATCAGAGTCGTAATTCATACTGAACACTTTTCCCTAAAGTTTCTCCCCTGCATTGAATCTCTCTCCAGCTTCCTTCCCAATCATATTTTACTTCAAACCACAAATTTTAAAAAAATTTTAAAGAATGTTACCAGTGATATTAATCATTCAGTTATCTCTAACATCATCATCATCATCTTCATCATTTTCATCACTTGCATATGAAGTCCAGTGTCCTTTCTTTTTTTATGTCCTTCACTGCAACAGGAACCCCCTCATACTTACACCGAACATCTACTGTCCATTTGTATTATATCAGTAGCGAAGGCACGTGACATAATGGTTAGGGTATTTGGCTCATGATCGTGTGGGTCATCACTTCAATTCCTGGTGGTGCATTGTGGCCTTGAGCAAGACACTTTATTTCACATTGCTCAGTCCATTCAGCTGGCAAAAATGAGTTGTACCTGTACTCAAAGGGCTAGTCTTGTCACATTCTGTGTCATGCTGAGAACTACATTAAGGGTATGTGAGTCCGTGGAGTACTCAGTCACTTGCATGTTAGTTTCACAAGTAGGCTGTTCTGTTGATCAGATCAACTGGAACTCTTGTCATCATAACTGATAGAGTGGGTCTTTTTTTTTTAATACCAGCCCAGTTAATCTCTCTTATTATTATTTTAGTGTTCTGCTGCTCACCTTGTTCATCCATTCAATTGTTTTAAATGCAAGTTAACATTACTCAGCCAACAGGTCACATTGGATTCATTTCCTGCAGGCTTTAAACATCCATTGCCTATGTTGTTGTTACCATTATGCAGCACCAGCCAATCAGACATATGGTCAAAAATGTTCTAACCATGACCATCCTGTCATTTGGTATATTCCAATGTGATTTAGGCATAGAGCTGGGAGAATTATTATATCATAGGGCAAAATGCCTAGCAGTATTTCTTCCAAATTATTACATTCAGAGTCCAAATTCTGCTGAAATTGAATTTGCTTTTCATCCTTTCAGTGGCAATAAAATAAGTACCAGTTCAACATATGCAACTGGCTAATCCCTTGCCCCTTTTGGGATAAAAAAAATAAGTAGCAGTTGAACACATGTAACTGGCTAACCCCTTGCCTTTAAAAATTGCTGGCCTTGTGCCAAAATTTGAAACCGAGGCTGGTGAGTTGGGAGGATAGTTAGAGCATCGGACCAATGCTTAGTGCATAACTTTCCCTCAAATCACATTCTACCATCTTAAGGGCACATTGGATAAGGAAGATTGGTAAAAGAAAAAAAAAAAAGGACAGAATGGTCATAGCTAGAACACCTTTGGCCATAAAGACTGACTTGGAGCTCAACAACAACGACAAGGATAATAATGAGACAATAGGGAAATCTGTAAGTCAATGGTTCTCAACTGGGGTTCATGTAGACCCTGAGGGTCCATATAAGGTTTTTGGGGGTTCATACAACAAAATAGTGAATTGGGATCCACAATAGTATTTTACGAGCCCCTGAAAAAAAAAATTTGCCACAGAAGCAATGTGGCCAATGCCAGTGGTATGTAAAAAGCAGCTTTCAAGTGTTGGGCCTCATGGAGGTAATGACAAATTACCGAGACATTTGGCAATATGTCGTGCTGGAAAAGAAGACCCATCAAGCCAAATGAAATCATAGTCGTGGCAGATACTGGTGTCACGCAATTGGTATCTATACCAGTGGCATGTAAAAGTACCCATTACACTCTCAGAGTGGTTGGGATCAGAAAGGGCAACCAGCCATATAAACCATGCCAAATCAGACTAGAGTCTGGTGCAGCCCCTCAGCTTACTAGCCTTGGTCAAACTGTCCAATCAATGCCAGCATGGACAATGATGATGATGATGGTGATGATGTATGTATTGCAAGAAACAGTGAGGTTTATTCCTCTAATATTGTCCATATTCACACATTAACTTCGAAAGAAATATCTATAAAACTAATTTTTAAACATCAAATGACTAGCGGGGTCCATCAGAATAAAATGATAATCAAAGAGGTCCATAGATGAATAATGGTTGAGAACCCTTGCTCTAAGTGGTCACTCACTTACTAGAAATAGTAGCTTAAAGAAAAAAACAAGAACAAAATGACACTTTGAATAATGAAGTTCTTCTGTATGTACTAAACCTGAACGACTCTGATTATATGTCTGCTCAATCAGAGCTCACCACTAATACCACCACCACCACCACCACCACCAAAAGCATCTCCATAATCATCACCACCATTACTACAAACAACAACAACAAAACCTATTTTCTATAATTGTCATTAGCGAGGCACAGTCGTCAACCATCCAATTTTTCATTGCTATACATAAGTTAGAGCTTGTTAGACCAGCCTTGTTAATATTCTGATATCTGCAGTTTTCCACAGAATGCATAGAAAGCAAGCCTGATACTGAAAGGAGTATGGCGGGTAATGAGATTACAGACTGATTATATATCAGCTGTATTAGTGATGTTGCATGCATTTAACAGACTACAACAATAACAAGAACAATACAATAACAGTAACAACAACAGTTAGAACAGCAACATGATAACACCAGAAAAGTTTAGACAACATATAATATTACACACCTATTTGCATACAAGTGTATATGTACCAGAATATAGAGTATACATTTGCATATACATACATATATAGAATTTTAATTACGTATTGTTCCATCAGAATGGCGACTTTTAAACATGCTTTATATTGGAAAACCTGATAGATTGATGTACTGATGTGATACTTGTGGCCGATATATGAGTATGTGTATCAATGAAAATGGTTCTCTCTCTCTCTCTACTCACACACGCATACACATGTAATCATCATCATCCTTTTAACTTCAAACAGAGTTTGTTGAGGTAGATTTTCTAAAGCCAAATGCTCTTCCATCACCTCACCTGTTTTTTCATAGCAAGGTAATATTTCACCATGACTGGACATGTTGACATGGAAGATTGGAAGCAAAGGACACCATATGTATGATGTTGAAGTACATTTACAATTATAGTGTGATGTCAAGACAAGAAGACCCAGTGAGATTGAACCTGAAACAATGTGGTTGGGGAGCAAATATCTTAACCACACACCCATGCCTGCACCTATATGTACGTATGTATGTATGTATGCATGCATGCATGTATGTATAAATACACACACATGCATATATGTAAAAGAAGAACACAAGTGGAGTTCAAAATTCACAACAGTTGTCTTGAGAATATTTCATCAATGCATTACATCATGGTAAAAAATCCTCCATCATCAAGTAAATTTTAAACATGTTCCATATAGTTGGTGAGCAAGTCAACTCCTGTTTCTACTTCACCTGTTTGTATCAGTAAATGAATTTCGATCTTATCTTCAAATAAAGGTATTTTCGATGCAGCGGCTTCCACTTACAATGAGACACTAGCAGCCAGCAAGTTCAGTGGCACATATAAACCCATTATACTCTTAGAGTGGTTGGTGTTAGCAAGGGCATCCACCTGTAGAAACCATGCCAAATCAAACTGGAACTTGGTGCAGCTCTCCGGCTTACCAGTTCCACTCAAACTGTCTAACTCATGCTAGCATGAGAAGCGGACACTAAATGATGATGATAAGGCGGTACAGTCATGGCTGTGAGGTTTGCCTCAAAGCCATGTAATTTCGGATTCCATACCACTAGTCGGTACCTTGTACAAGTTTCTTCTTCTATAGCATTAAGCTAATTTAGGCCAACTAATGTGAATAAAACTGAGTAGATGGAAACTATGTACATCTGTTGTATGTGTGCTAGTATATATGGATGCATATGTGTGAGCATCTGTATATATATATATGTGCGACTGCTTCTGTATATCATCACATCATACTCCATAGGGGTAAAAACAGTGAGTCTGTTTATATCTCTTGTAAGCACTATATTCTGTATTTCAATGGCTTAGTTAGTGTGAAATCCAGCAGAATAAATATACCTTACTTGGAAAATGAGTAAGGGGTGTCAACATGAAGGGTATCTAGCTGCAAAATAGTGATTTGGAATGTCTTATCCAATCTGTCTCAGCATGGTAATAGTGGATGAAAAAAAACCAATGATGATAGTGATATGTACACACAACACACGTGTATATTAAACCTGCAGGCACACACACACACGCACACATAGAATACACACATATATTAAATACACATATGCATATGTATACCCTCATCACTGCCATTATTATTATATATTTTCCAGGCTTGCATAGACTGGACGTGTTCTCACTGGTAAAAAGAGAGAGAGAGAGAGAGAGAGAGAGAGAAAGAGAATAGATATACTGATAGATAGACAGATACAAAGAACTATTCATGTATCTGTGCATAGAATTGACTGCATGTCTGTATGGGTTGTATGCACATCTGTAAGTAAATACGAGCAAGTGTATATCCATAAATATGTGGAAGTGATTGCTTATGCATATCTATATGTGTAAGAGTGTATGCCTGTTTGTGTGGATATTATTTGCTTGTATGTATATATTTATGTGTTCTCATGTGCAATTGTGTAATGTGCCCAATAAAAAAAAAAAAAAGGAATATATTAAAAAAAAGCAGCATTTCTTTGGAGGATATTGTTTCAGTCAGTGCTGATATTGATGAATAATTTCAAGAATTAGCAGAGATAAGTGGTTCATGTCTCGTTAAGATATCGATGAAAATCGAGTCTCTTCAAATTGTTCTTATTCTATTGCTTTTCAATAGATTTCTCTTTCTCACCCCTCTTTTCACTCTTTGTTCTCTCTCTCTCTCTCCTTCTTTCCTTCTCTCTCACTGTCTAGGGAAAGGAATTGGTTATATTAAGCAATAATCTCTGGCAAAAGTTCTATCATAACACAATGCCAAATGTAATAAAGAAATTATGCCTTTAATAGCCATGTCTCATTGTCTACGATGTAGTAACTCACTCTTGAGACTTCCTTCATGCATTGTCTTTTATTGGGAAAAAGAAATCCTTTGTTCCATTCAGCATTAACAAAAACTCTACATTTCTATTTTAGGTAGTGGGGAGAGGGTCCTTCCAGAGTTGTTTCTTAGATTGAGTTTTATGTTGTTAAACAAAAGTGAGATACATCTGTGTCTGGATAGGATATCAGACTATGTTGCATGTATCATTTCTAGATAATATGACTGCGTGCACACGTGCATGTACACATACACATATGTTATTTTTACAGAAGTGACCTGACGGTGGAGAGTTTCATGCGTGGTAGGAACTTGCATTTGTAACTTTCTGCTAGTTAAAATTAAAAACATATATATATATATTATATGCACACACACATGTTTTGAGTTTTATTTCTTCCATTTGTTGTACCAAACCTATATATATATATATATATATATATATATATATATATATATATAGGTTTGATACAACGAATGGAAGAAATAAAACTCTCCACCCTCGAGTCACTTCTGTAAAAATAATGTGTATGTGTGTGTGTGCATGCACGTGCTGTCATATTATCTACAAATGGTACATGAAGTTAAATATATGTCCTGTCATAGAATGACCAATGGTTTTGCATCCATAAAGTGCTTAACTTCTAGGCGACTCATCAGACTCTAATGGCTAAGGGCATATATATATATATATATACATACATATATATATATATATATATATATATATATATATATATATATATATATATATAATATATATATACACTTTATATACACTCACACACACTTTAGTCTTTACTAAATTTATACAGACACATGAACTTTGTGAAGACTAACGTATTAGTAAGTAGTAAAGATGACAAGACACTAGTACTAACAGGGAAATGGTGATGTTTGGCATACAGAAAAAGAATAGGTAAAAAGTTGTATTCAATGTACTCAGATTAAAGGATGCCCACACAAAATGTGCAATGGAATCAGAGGAAGCCTACTGAAGAAGGTAGATTTTGTAAATGTTATCTTCTTCATACCAGTGGACACTAAGAGCACACTTAGAACAAATTCTCTTAAATGTTTTGATAGTTCTCTAGAAGTAATTGATAACTTCTGCTACTTGGTAACCTGATAAGCAGCAGAGATGGGGGCCTCTGAAAGTACATTAGCCTTGATAAGAATGGCTTGGAAGAAGTTTAACCCTTTAGCATTCAACCTGGCCATATCCGGTACAAATATGGTATTTGTTTTATCTTCAAATTGGCCAGATGCAGCCTCTCATACCTACCCTAAATGCCATTCTAAAAAAACACAAAAAGCAATTGTATCATTGACTTCTTGAAACTAGGAGATAATGCACAGTGTTATATAATTGGTACCCATGCTGGTGGCATGTAAAAAGCACCCACTACACTCTTGGAGTGGTTGGCATTAGGAAAGGCATCCAGCTATAGAAACCATGCCAAATCAGATTGGAGCCTGGTGCAGCTCCCCAGCTTATCAGTTTTCAGAAAAACTGGCCATGCCATGCCAGCATGGAAAATGGATGTTAAATAATGATGATTGGTGAGTTCATAACAATATGATTAAATAAGTACTACATTTGGCAGAATGTGAATGCTAAAGGGTTAAGGGGTATAGTTACCTTTTCTGGTAACAAAGAACTTCTTGGTCAGAGTAAAATGAAGGCTGTGTGAGGATTGTGTAGGAAATGCATTGTTGCATGGTAGCAAGACATGGGCTCTGAATGCAGAGAGTTTGTGAAGGGCAGAAAGAACTGGAGTAAGCATTCTTTGTTGGATGTGTAACGTCCAAAGTTATGATAATCAGAAATAGTAAATAGTCTAATATTTCTGAGAGACACCATCAAGTACTTAAACTGATCTTAAAATAAAGTGAAAATCTCAAAAGCACCACCATCAACAGTAAAAACAGAAATAACAATATGACCCTGTGAGCTCCATATGTCAGTCACACATATTACAAACTCAAATATTTACACTCCTTTACTGAAATGATGGAAGATAGTTAACCACATTGGACAGGTGTGATGATCTCAATTTCAAATTGTTGAGTAGGTCTCACAGAACATGATGAAAAAAGTTCATGTTAAGTGGAAGTCAATTTTGCAAGGTTAAAATTACAATCATTCTCAATAAAACACTTCCCCAACACTGAAATAATTTTGAAATGCTGCCAATCTTTATATGCACATGCATGTATGCGTGTATGAGTGTGTGTATGTGTGCATGTATACAGCAAGCATGCATACTTGTATTGTGTGTGAGTTCCTTCATGTCTATTTGCTTGTGTGCATATGCATAGTACAGGCATTGATACATATACATGTATAAATAGATTCAAATATAAGCCACAATCACAATACACATCTTAATAATGTATATAAATACACTTTCATAAAAACAGTTACATCTACTCACTCTTCTCTTTCATCATTCACAAACACGTACAAATATATACACATATATATGAGCATACACACACGGATAGACAGATAGAGGCAGGCAGGCAGGCCGGTAGGTAGGTAGATAGGTAGATAGATAGATAGATAGATAGATAGATAGATAGATAGATAGATAGATAGATAGATAGAAACATAGATAGAAACATAGATAGATCTCCACATTATTGAGCAAATTGAATGAAGCCATATTATTTGCCAGGAAACACAGCCAAAATATATTAATAAAGTAATTAACAAATTTTATTTGGGATCTCCGTAAGCAGGAATGCAAACCTTAAACTGATTGTAAGCTTTGTAGTGGGTGCCAGCCTTTGGCATCAAACATAGGTTTTGAGTTACTTCAGAATATGTATGTTGCCAAAAGATCATTCACCCACTTTTACCCTCTTCTATTTCTTTAAATTGAACCAGTAACCTTTATTTAAGTTCTTAAAGCAATAAATATAGTTAAGTGGCTGGCCAGAGGTAAGTTCCAAAGAGTAAGTGGCCCTATCAACCATATTGTAATCATATTTTATTCTTATTGAAATACACTTTCAATGTGCATTCAATTCATTTTGAAAATAAAAAAATTTGTGGAATTTATTAACATACCTAACTCTACCTTTATTAAGCTGGTGTTTGGAACATAACCACAATAAAAGTTCTTTAAAATTATAAATTGTTTTAATCTAGACATTAATCAACAACACAATAACCCATACACACACGTGGTGAAGGTGTGTGGTTTAGTGGTTAGGTATTCAGCTCAAGATCATAAGGTCTTGAGTTCAATTCCAGGTGGCACATTGTGTCCTTGTGTCTATGTTGCTCCAGTCCACTCGGCTGGTAAAAATGAGTTGTACCTGTAATTCATAGTGCCAATTTTGTCATATTCTGCTTCATGCTGAGTCTCCCTGAGAACTACGTTAAAGGTACACGTGTCTGTGGATTGCTCAGCCACTTGCATGTTAATTTTATAATTCTATGAATAGGCTGTTCTGTTGATTACTTGGAACACTTGTCAAAACTGATTGAGTGCCACCTTAATGTATACAAACGTATGTATATACATTCACACATGTGCGTGTTTGTGTGTATATGTATACACACACACGCACACACATGTTGCAGTCAGTTGGCATCAAATAGGTTGCTTTGTGGTTATTGTTCTAGCTCTCTGCATCCTGAATTCAAATTTTGCCAGGTCAGCTGAGTTGTTCTTCATTTTGAGGTTAATATAGAAAGCACCAGTCCTGCACAGGGACCGAGTCTTTTCTCTCTCTCTCTCTCTCTCTCTCACCCATTTTTTCCTTCTTTTAGTCATAATCACTCCTACAGGAAAAAAATTGAGACTGCAGTGAGTTCTGGAGGGAGATGGGTCATCCAGGTCTAAAAAATGTCCAGTACATACCATGGGCTATACCATGCCCCTTTGACTTCATCAAGAGGTTAAAGGACTAAGGCATATGTATAAAAAGTGAGAGAGACTGACGTACATACATACATGCATGCATGCATACACACAGACACGTGATACATGCATACAAGCATACATACATACATACAGACAGACACACATACATACATATATACCAACAGAGATAATGAGAAATATTGAGACCGACAGACACACTTAATGAATAGATGTGTATGTTTCTTTATGTGTCACAAACTTTCATACAGTAGATATTTAGCACGAATCAGATGAAATAATACAATACTTCATCTACTTGGCTATTTCGTCTCTTTATAACAAAGCCAACATAGA
The DNA here is from genome assembly GCF_046866305.1 of Octopus bimaculoides. Lineage (NCBI taxonomy): Eukaryota > Metazoa > Mollusca > Cephalopoda > Octopoda > Octopodidae > Octopus > Octopus bimaculoides. Next base: position 102,726,072 of record NC_142928.1, read on the forward strand.
CAAAATAAACAGAAAAAAAAAAGAACATGTAAAATATAAATAATATGGTAAATGGCAAGCCAAAAGTAAATTGAATAGCCCAGCAACACCATCTGAACTGCCTGAATAGAAAAAAATGTTCTTACTTTACATGATTCTAAACAAAACATTACATATAAATTTACAAAAATAGAATACAAGTGAATACTGGAAGTTCAATATATGTAGCGAATATCTAAATATCTGAAATGAGCTGTAGTCAATAAGATTGTAATTTGTCTGACTATCAAACTCATACTGAGAGATGAAAACATTTTTTAATATCTACAAACTCACTAAAGGCAATGGATGGGAAAAACGAGAGTTGGACAAAATATCTTGCAGTATTTAGTAATGCTGCTTATTTTCTGAAACCAATTTCGTCTATCATGTGTTTGTGTACTAGAGCAATGGTTGTATATAAGTGTCACCCCCACTTTACAAAGTGTCTTTTGTTTCCAACCTTCCATGGAAATGTGTTTGGCTCTAGGGAAACAGAAGCTTATTTGGAAACGGGTGAGGACTGGAATGAGATGAAGATAGGTATCAGGCTGTAGAAAATTTACCTCAATGAATTCTGTCCGTGCAAGCATAGAAAACTGAACGTTAAAACAATGATGGTAACTGTACAGATATATATCATCATCTTTTTTACGCCCATGGATCAGATAGAATTTATTGAGGCAGATTTTCTACAACTGGATGTCAACCTCACCTGTTTCCAAATAAGCTAATACTTCTTGATAGCTAAATATATTTGCATGAAAGATTCGAAACAAATAATATTGTTTCCATGACAATGACACTCATTTACAACTAGCATGCACTGTCAAGATAAGGAGATGCTTACTCACACACACGGGTATTGTTGATCAGCTTTTTTTAGTTTCCATCTATGAAATACATTCACAAAACTGGTCAGTAAAGAACCTTAGTAGAAGACAAGAGGAATGAACCTAGAACCATGTAGTTGGGAAGCAAACCTCTTAACCACACAACTACACCTGTGCCTATAGCCACTGGAAACTGAAAACTTCGCAAATTGTTACTCTGAGTTTCTCAATTTTGATCTTTGGACAGTTATTGGCACCACAACCACAATTATCTGAGGACTGTCACAGTTGATTGAATATTAGAAATGAGAAACCTGGAGTAATGACATTTGAAGCTTTCAGCAGTTTCTGATAAATACACTAAACAGCTCTACTTTCAGTATTGTGTACTCTGTGTTCTCCCCTGTGTTTGCATGTGTATCTTTTAAAGATACACATGTACACACACACAAATATGCATGTATGTGTGTACAGATACATATATGTATGTACATGCACATACATAGACATACACACGTATGTATATACATACACGTAAGTATATACATACACGTATGTATATACATATATGTATATTCCTTTTACTATATTTTATCTCAATGCTGCTTATCTCTAAGAGGTTTTCATTGAATACTGACAATATTAACATGAGAAGTAGATAATAAAATACAAAATATTAAAAAAAAACAACAAAAACAAAACAACAAAAGAATAAGATACAAAAAAATATATACCTCCATACCTCCTTACATACACATTGCCTCTACCACTTTCCATACACAAACAGATATAATATAAAAAGGAATGGTACGAATGAAAGTTGAAAAGATAGCAAGAATGTTTCTATGTGAGCTAAACTTATCAACAAAACAGTTGTACAGTTGTTTACAGTAAACAAGCTGCATTTTTTGGCAGTTCACTATATTTGCTACTACAAGATTCTATTATTGTTATAATAATATTTAAGTGGGGTTTTCCTCTAGGATTCTTTGATAGCAAAATATGACATTTACACAATGTGTTTATGTGTGTGCGTATCTGTAGATAATTTTCAGACTATGCATGCAACTATAAGCACAATAATTGTAGGCCAAAAATCTATTATATAATCGTAGTTGTGTGTAGTTAGATATCAAAGAAGTATCATCACCATTATTATCGTTTTCTGTTTGTTTTCTATGGTTGTTTGTATGGATTGAGCAAGTCTTTGCCAACACAGTGTAGTCCCACTTCTTACTATATATATATATATATATATAGGCTTCTTTCAATTTCCGTCTACCAAATCCATTCATAAAGTTTTAGTCAGCCCAAGGCTATAGTAGAAGACACTTGCCCAAGGTGCTACGCAATGGGACTGAACCAGAACCATGTGGTTGGGAAGCAAGCTTCTTACTACGCAGCCATATAGAAAGGAATCAGAGTACATCTGAGAGTTAGTTGTAGCAGTGAGTTGATTGTGCACTGATAAAGTTGATGGAAAGTAGGTTATCACATCTCCAGTAGAGAGAATATTTTCGAGGTCTCTGTTCATGGAAGCACTGTATGTTTGGGTGTGGCATGTCTAAGTTTTGTGAGTGATGGTGTAAATGTGTGCAGAGTTAAAGTTGAATGAAGAATTCTGTTCTATCACTTGCTTAGGAGTTTGTGTGTGTGAAGTAAGCTATGAAAGCTGGTAGGTCATTAATGTACAGTGAGATTTATGAGAGATACATTACAAATCTTTGGAATTCACTAGAGTTTACAGAATGTTGGTTGAAGGCAGTCCCATCATCACTTGATAGAATAAGGTGGTCTGACAGGAGATCTCTAGTCCAAGAGAACTAAAATCTAACCAACAGGTAGGTAGCATAGCATAGGCATGAGATACCTATGCTAGACGTGGTCAAAGGTCTGCATATGTAAAGAGTAAAAACATTGGTTTCACAAAAATTATCAAGGATAAGAAACTATGAGATCAAACCACAAGCAGAGCTGGTTCTATAGAAACCATACTAGTGATCAGTAAGAGGTTAAAAAGAGACAAGCACATGATGATAAAGGACGTGGTTGTTTCTCTAATCTTTGAGATGTTAGAAGCAAAGGCAATAAGTCGATAAGAGAGAAAGAAGGCGAGCTGGCAGAAACGTTAGCATGCTGGGCGAAATGCTTAGCGGTATTTCGTCTGCCGTTACATTCCGAGTTCAAATTCCGCTGAGGTCGACTTTGCCTTTCATCCTTTCGGGGTCGATTAAATAAGTACCAGTTATGCACTGGGGTTGATATAATTGACTTAATCCGTTTGTCTGTCCTTGTTTGCCCCCTTTGTGTGCAGCCCGTGTGGGCAGTAAAGAAATAAGAGAGAAAGAAGTTGCTTTCCTTGGAAATGAAACACACTGTTCTGGTATGCTTACAGGGATTGGGAGAGAGTTCTGCAGAAAGAGAGAGAGAGAGAGAAAGATTTAAGGATTTAGTAAGGATAGGATGTGGCTTTATTTAATGGTAAATTGATTTAATTTAATGCTAATGGTAAATATGTATTTACTATGGGGATGGATGCAGAACAGAGAAGGAATGTTTGGTGGGAGCTTTATGAGTGCAGTATAATATGCAGAGACAGAGGCAGGAAAAATAGAAATAAAACTAATGTGGTAGTTTTAACTATAGGGGTGCTACTTACAGAGTCATTGATATTGCAAGTGGAATGTAGAAGCACTTGACATGTGTCTACTGATGTACAGGCATGTGTATTTTTATATATAAGTATGTACAAAGATGAACAATTGATTTAGTAAAGACAAGTGGAGAGAGAGAGAGAGAGGGGGGGGAGTGAAGAAAGTGGATACAAAAGAAATGAGAATTGAGTGTAGAGATTTTGCAACATCATACATGTTTGATCTTCAGCACAATGCTGACATAAAAATCTAAGTTTTCTGTGTGTCTCAGTGTATATATATGTGTGTGTGTGTGTGTGTGTGTGTGTGTATAAATACATACATATGGGATACACACGAACGCACACACACACACAAACAATGTCCCATAAGTTAACATTAAAATAAGTCATATATTTGAAAACCTGGCAGGCTTATAGGATATCTAGCATTAATACATGTGAATAGGTACACACATCCATGCATGCATAAACATATACATACACCCATAGTATGCATGTGTGTGTGTGTGTGTGTGTGTGTGTGTAAGTTTGCATTTAAGAATATATGGAAATTTATGAGATGGTTAATAAATAATACATAAGAGACACAGAAAGAAGTTAAACACACACACATCACATACACCTATGCAAATAAAAATAAAAACAAGGAAACCCGCTTCTACAGTCTCAATGAGTAAAGCTATTTATAACAAGTATATTCATCAGAAGCCAGTTTATTGCACAGATACGTGAGAATGTGAAAGTATTAAGAGAGATAAGCAGTTTTACATCTTCACATATTTCCTCTGAATATTCTTTAAGTAGGCACGGTTGCTATCAACATTATTTCGTTGAATAACGTGCAAAATGTCACGAAGACAGAGCAAACAGAGAATAGTAATTCTTGAACCATTTACATAACTCAAGGTATGAAATTGAAAAAAAAAAAAAAGAAAACAAGGAAAAGAACTTTATTTCAAAAATAACATAAATATTTATTTACGAGATGCACATTATAATGATAAACAGAGTCAATCATTTGACCTTTACATCTTTTTTATAAAAACCAGATGCAGGCTTGGATTGATCACTAAACAATATAAACATATCCTAAAAATACTATGAGAAAAAGGGCACCACAAAGGGGTTCCTTCCAAGTGTCAGATTTACTACAATGTTAATAATGAATTATAACAATAAGCTTATTATATATATATTATATTACTCTTTTACTTGTTTCAGTCATTTGACTGTGGCCATGCTGGAGCACTGCGTTTAGTCGAGCAAATTGACCCCAGGACTTATTCTTTGTAAGCCTAGTACTTATTCTATCGGTCTCTTTTGCCAAAATGCTAAATTACGGGGATGTAAACATACCAGCATCAGTTGTCAAGTGATGTTGGGGGCACAAACACACACACAAACATATACACACACATACATACATACATACATACATGCATGCATACATACATATATATATACGATGGGCTTCTTCAATTTCCGTCTACCAAATCCACTCACAAGGCTTTGGTCGGCCCGAGGCTATAGTAGAAGACACTTGCCCAAGGTGCTATGCGGTGGGAATGAACCCAGAACCATGTGGTTCGTAAGCAAGCTAATTACTACACACCCACGGCACAAGGCCAGCAGTTTTGAAGTAGGGGTTAAGTTGATTAAATCAACCCTGGTTCTCGACTGATACTTATCGACCCCAAAAGGATGAAAAGCAAAATTGAAATTTAAACTCAGAACATAAGGACGGACAAAATGCCACAAAACATTTTGCTTGGCTTCCTAATGATTCTGTCAGCTTTTATATACATATATTATATTATATTATAAAATGCAGAAGACATGCATTTTCCTTTTGCCTTAGTTATAATAATTAATCTGTTTGTGTTGCTTATGTTTGTTTAGTGATAAATAAAAATTTAAAATAAGTTATATTTAAATTGTATCTTGGACCAGACATTAAACTGCATCTGATGTTGAAATGCCCAGACCAGAAATTCAGAAGTTTTGGGTGAGCATGCAAAAATTTCTAAGTCACCACTTCTCTTAAGTCTGTCCTGACCTGGGATGGTAGTATCAATCAGAGACCCCAGTTATGGGTCGAATGGCAAAAGATGGTCCTATTGCCATGGCATACAGGTGTGGGAGAAGTGCTGGCTTTTGGACATGTCATTACATGTGTACTGATGTGTGGACATGCTCTAATGTTATGCAAACCAGTCCTGCTGCTTAGGGGCTGAATAAGTCTGGTGTCTCAAGGGTAAATTTGATAGAACAGGAGACTAGCAGAGTAAATTGTAAATAAACCAGTAGAACGCAATGGGAAACCACTAATGTATACTACCAAAGAAAAGTTATGAAAACACTACCTTTTATATCTCAGAACTACTTTAACCCTTTTGTTGCCTTATTTTGCCGTTGTTTCAATTAATTTTGAAAAGAAATGAAAGATTTAGTAAAATAACTGTCATTATGAATCTGGCAATTAAGGCAGCAAGTTGGCAAAATTGCTAGCACTCTGGACAAAACGCTTAATGACGTTTCATCTGTCTTTACATTCTAAGTTCAAATTCTGCTGAGAATGACATACCAATCATTCTTTTGGGATTGATAAAATAAGTACCGGTTGAGCCCCGGAGCTGATGTAATCAATTCACTCCCACCCCTGAAATTGCTGGCCTTGTGCCAAAATTTGAAACCATTTTTATTCTGGCATATGGAACCTGATACCAGATTAGCTGGCTGGAAACTTGCAATGAATGACATCACTGTTCACAGAATATATTGCTTGAATCATCCAGTTTAACACCCTAACCTGGTACTTTAGGTGTCATTAGCACAGTCCACTTTGTTGCAGGCATTCAGGCTAGGCCTCTGATTTTAGGATATCTTCCTTCCTCCCACCAGTCTTCAAGGTCCCATAAACAGTTATAGCCACTACTTTCTCTCTTGACTAAAAGCAAACAAATAAATAAAATAGCCATGGCTGGAATATCATTGATCATAAGTCTACTTGATCAGAGCATACATAGGTCTAAACAACAACTCACAGCTCTTGTATTTTAATGAAAGCAGGCTTGCCTACCAATCAGTCATATTGCTTTTTATGGATATGGACAAGAATATTTGTAAGTGCATTATACCACCTACACTGCTGAAGCAATAATTTATTCTAGAAAATATAGATATCTAAATCTGTGCTACTAATCTAACCTACCTATGTGCAAGGAACATAAAGGATTTTTTTTTCTTCTTTACATTTTTTCTGGTTTCACATTTAGATATTTGTTCTAAAAACAAATTATTATTTCTATAGTTAGCAAAATCGTTAAGACAATTTAATAGCTAATGTAAATGTCTATTGGATTTTCATGAATAGATATTACTATACATATACATATACATATATATATATACACACACACACACACATATATATATGCAGACATCTCTCTTTCTCTCTCCCTTTCTCTTTTTTGTGTGTGTGTGTGTGTGTGCATATATATATATATATATATATATATATATATATATACATATAAAATGAACTCAACTGTAGAAATGATATTACTTAGTATCAGTTTAATACCAAAAAGTGAAAGGGAGGGCTAGAGGAAGGGAGAAAGAAAGGAAAAGAGAGAGAGCGAGAAAGATAAAGGGAGAAAAAGAGAGTGAGATAATAAATTAAGTAAAAAAAGTTGTAAAATTGATGAAAATAATGGCATCCATTCAGGTGTTTTTGCCATGTTTCTATAATATATTCTAAGATTAATTCAAGTAATAAGTTCTGCAAACAATTGCAATTTATTTCCATCCCATCTGTACCAACGTTTGTGAATTCCAATAAAGACTATATATGAATAAGAATTTCTATGAGAGGACTGCAGCAATAAATAAATAAATGAAATGCCACAGGGTCAATTTATGTGGGGGAATAGGAAAAGTATTGATTTATTTGACTTCAGAATATTACTGGTATGCATTATTGCTTTTGAAGCTGAAAATATTTAAAGCAAAGTTACTTTCATTGAGTCAGTACATACAGATGGAAGGAATTTAATTCAAATTTTCTAACTCTGATACCTTCACTATAATGGTTTCTGACTTAGGCATAAGGTCACTTATTTGAGGAGAGGGGATGAGAATATATTGGTTTCAAATTTTGGCACAAGGTCAGTAATTTGGGGAGAGGGGTAAGTCAATTACAGAAACTCCAGTACTCAACTGGTATTTATTTCACTGACTCTGAAAGGATGAAAGGCAAAGTCAACCTCAGTAGAATTTGAACTCAGTACATGAAGACGGATGAAATGCCACTAAACATTTTGCCTGGTGTGCTAACAATTCTGCCAGATCATTACCTTAAGGGGTTAGTCAATATTATAAAAACTTATTATTTGATTGATATTTTATTGCATAGCTCCTAGAGGTGTGAAAGGCAAAGTTCACTTTGGTGGGATTTCAATTCAGATTGAAAAGAGCTAGAGCAAATACCACAAAGCACTTTTTCTGACTTTCTGATGATTCTGCCTATAATAGAATAATATCTTTGTTTCTTACTGAGGCAAAACGCTGAATCACTCTCATGTTCCTCTATACCTCCTCCCATTCCCCCATCTTTATCATCATTGATAGGTTTTAATAAGCATGGCTGTGTGATTAAGGTGAAGAAGTTTGCCTTGCAACTCATACAGTTCCAAGTTCAATTCCACTGGGTCACTTCTGACAACTTTGGTTCTTTTCTCTAAATTATATATAAATATATATATATATATATATATATATACTGAAGTAAGCATGTAAATGTGCAACAAGGTGGAAAAAAGAGTACTCAAATACCAGAGATAGAGTAATATGCTTTATTTAAAAGCAGCAGAAATATAACAAAAGACTGTTACTCGGAGTTTCACGTTCCCGTTCATCGGACAATTTTGTTAGAAAACTGTCCAATGAACGGGAACGTGAAACTCCAAGTAACAGTCTTTTGTTATATTTCTGCTGCTTTTAAATAAAGTATATATATATATATATATATATATATATATATATATATATATGTTTGTCTGCCTAACTCTCAATCATACCTTCAAGACAATCAATTTCTTGTGAGGGGAATTTGTCTGAGAAATAGTACACTAGCTTGCTACACACACACACACAGACACACACACACATATGGTGAAGGTGTGTGGCTTAGTGGTTAGAGTATTCACCTCACAATCGTAAGGTTCTGAGTTTGATTCCTGGCAGTATGTTGTGTCTTTCAGTAAGACCTTTTATTTCATGACACTCCAGTTCACTCAATGGTAAAGAGGAGCAGTTTTTTTCTATTTCAGAGGTTCAGCCATGTCACACTCTGTGTGACAGTGAATCTCCTTCAGAACAATGCTGAGGGTATGCATATCTGTGGAGTGCTCAGCCACTTCCATGTTAATTTCAAGGGCAGTAGTTCTTTTGATTGGATCAACTGGAACCCTCATCATTGCAACTGACAGAGTACCAGTTATATATATATATATATATATATATATATATATATATATATATATATATAATGATATTAGGGATAAAAATCCAAATTTGCAAGTAAAAACTCAATTAAATTCAATTTATCAAAAATTAAAATTAAATTAAGTTTCACAGTATATAATATATAATTTTATTATAGTTCTTTTTAGTGTATTTACTTATTAAATTTTTCTATAAGTGACTGTGGATTTTCATGAATGAGTTCATGAACTTTGGTTCTTTTCTCTAAATTATATATGTCAGTAAATGGTGAGGTTGTGTTAACCATACGTGGAGAAATAATAGGAAAATAAAAAATAATAACAATAATGCAGAATGCTAAACTGAAAGCATATTTTAATATAGATGTGTATAAGGAGGATTAAAAAGGATTTCTAACCAGCTTTCATTGCATGGCAAATTTTCAAGAAGAGGGAAAATGAAAATAATGTTTCTTTACAAAAATACAAAAAAATATATAAAAAAATAAATATACCAATACATTATATTGTCTTTGAGCTTTTAAAGTTCAGTGGTAATCCATGTAGATAATTGTTAGATAGATTAGGATGCATGCAATTAAGAATGGTGTTGTGTTTAAAAACAGGCTGAGAGTTTATGTGTTAAACAGGAAGTGTGGTGTCAAAACAGGAAGTGTGTGTAAGGGAAGACAATTCTATGGGTTTTATACTCTTTTGTTGGAGTTCTGGACTCTTTGTCAACAAGACGTTTATGTCTGTTCTTAGAGAAACAAGAAGTAAGTTTATATGTATTTCATTGGGTAGGCGAGAGAAGGGAATATGGTCATTGCGGAGTTTGTATGTTAAGAAGTGTTTGGAATTTCTCTATAAAAAGATTCTCCTTGTTGATTCTTTCTTGTGTAGAAATTCTGTCTTTACATTGATAGAAAGGGAATATAAGGAATTTAGGGTTTTTATTTCTGGCGCAAGAAAGACAATATAATGTATTGGTATATTTATTTTTTTACATATTTTTTATTTTTTTGTAAAAAACATTATTTTCATTTTCCCTCTTCTTGAAAATTTGCCATGCATTGAAAGCCGGTTAGAAATTCTTTTTTGAATCCTCCTTATACACATCTATATTAAAATATGCTTTTAGTTTAGCATTCTGCCTTATTATTATTATTATTATTATTATTATTATTATATATATATATATATATATATATATATATATATATATATATATATATATATTTGTTTGCCTAACCCTCAATATGTGAATGTGCATATCTATTGTTTATACCTTTTATATTTTGTTTTAGTCATCAGACTGTGGCCATGCTGGAGCCTTGAATAATATTAGTTGAATAAATGAATTCCAGTGCTGTTTTTTTTAACCATTTAGCATTTAAACTGGCCATATCTGGTCAAAATACTATGTTTTATGTTTAAATAAGACAGATCCGATCTCTCATACCTACTCTACAATGTCATTCTACAAATAAACAATCACATAATCAAATTCTCAAAACTATGAGATACTGCATGCTTAATTCAAAACAGTGTGAATAAATAAAGCGTTACTTTTGATAGAATAATCTGAATGCTAAAGGATTAGGCTTGGTATTTATTCTATCAGTCTCTTTTGCCATACTGCTAAGGTACAGGAACATAAACATACCAACACCGGTTGTCAAGTGATGATAGGAGACAAACACAGACACACACACACACATATATATATATACAATGGGCTTCTTTCAGTTTCTATCTACCAAATCTACTCAGAAGGACTAGGTTGGCCAGAGGCTATAGTAGAAGACACTTGCCCAAGGTGCCATATGGTGGAACTGAACCCCAAAGCATGTAGTTTGGAAGCTAACTTCTTACCACACAGTCACACCTGTGTGAAAGATATATAAACACAGATGGTAAAAAGCCAATAAACTGGCACTTGTGAACTGTGATATTCATTTTGTCCAAGTTGCCTAGACAAACCCTTCTCACTCTTGCCATCATAGGTACCAGTGACTGGCTAGGTGGACCAGTGGCTGCCTAGTTGGAAACCTGTAACCAGTGATGCTATTATTTACAAAGGAAATATAAAATAAACAAATGAGACAAAATAGTTACTGAAATAGATCAATAATAATCCTTTCTACTAAATGTACAAGGTCTGAAATTTTTGGGGCTGGGGTACTAGCCGATTACATCCATCCTAATATCAAACTGGTACTTAATTTATCGACCCTGAAAGGATAAAAGGCAAAGTCAACTTTGGTGAAATTTGAACTCAGAACACATGAAATACTACAATGCATTTTGCCCAGCATACTAACGATTCTGCCACCTCACTGTCTTAAATATAATAATAATAATAATGGTTTCAAATTTTGACACAAGGACAGCAGTTTTGGGGAGGGGATAAGACGATTAAATCAACCCTAGTGCTCAACTATACCAACCCTAAGGAGATGAAAGGCAAAGTTCACTTTGGTGGAATTTGAACTCAGTATGTAAGGACGGATGAAACGCTGCTAAGCATTTTGCCCCTTGGGTGTTAACGATTCTGCCAGTTTGCCACCTTAATAACAACAACGACATTGTAATATTTGGTCTCCTTTTCCTGCAATATATCACTGTTATTCATAAGTAACATCAACAGTAAAACACCCAACTTGCTGTTACTTGAGGCCTTTGGGTGAGACTTGGAACAGCTCATATAAAACAAGGCAACAACAACAACAACAACAACAAAAAATACTAATAATTCTACTACATACACAAGGCCTGAAATTTGATGGGAGGGGTTAGTCAATTACAATGATCCCAGTGCTTGACTGATACTTATTTCATTGACTCTGAAATGATAAGAGGCAAAGTTGACCTCAGCAGGATTTGAACTCAGAACATAAAGGCAGACAAAAAACCCACTAAGCATTTTGTCCAGCATGTTAATAATTCTATCAGCTTGCTGCCTTAACAAAAATACTACTAGTAATAATTGTTTCAATAATAATTTATTAGATTGGCTGAAGGCCACAAAACCCCCAACCAAAGCTAATTATTAATAATAGGAATTAGTTACATTGGCACAGGACCAGAGATTGTAGGGGAAGGGTGTAGTTGGTTGAATCAATCTTAGTATAAGAATGACATGAAAGGCACAGTCAATCTTGGTGGTTTTCGAACTTCCGAGTGGAGAAGGACATTATTAGGTATACAGGTCATTTAGTCCAACACCCTATCATTTCTTCACTCCATTGCCTTTGATAACTATAATAATAATAATAATGATAATAATAATAATTATTATTATTATTATGACATATAATCTTGGCACTAAGCCCACAAAACTGTAGGGATGGAATATAGTTCATTCAATCAACCTCCGTGAATTAATATGGAAGACTCTTGCATATGTAATATTGGGAGATTATTTATATAGTTAGAATACAAAACTCCTCTTTAGGAGGTGGAAGGTCTTTAAAATCTAAAATAAGAGACCATCAAGGAAGATAACTCCAATAAGATCAGCTGATCAAAGTTTTTGCACAATAGAGACATAATATATATTATATATACTGTCCAAGAATTTCAGTCAAGTTTATTGGAGTCAACTGCCTTGTTTCAATCATTAATTATGATAGACTCAGCTAACAGTTGAAAACGTTCTACGCAACAGCTGTATAATAATAATAATAATAATAATAATAATAATAATAAATGAGAAAGCAACCATACTGTGGGATATGCCAATACACACATATAGAGAAATTAAGGCTAATAGACCATATATAGTTGTCAAAGATCATGAAGGAAAGAAATGCTTTCTAATTGATGTATCAATACCAGCAGATGACAACGTTTCCCTAAAAGAAATGGAGAAACTTTCAAAATACAAAGACCTGGAAATAGGGGTAACTTGAATGTGGAATCTAAAAACAGAAACAATTCCTATCATAGTAGGTGCCTTAGGTATAATAAAAAAATATTCAGACAAATACATAACAAAAACACCAGGATTTACAAATATATATAACATACACAAAATTGCACTACTGGGCACTGCACACATCCTACACAAAACACTTTCAATACAGTAACCATAAGAGCATCACAGCAAACCACAGCACATACCCAAGGCACACAGAGCTGCGCTCGGTAGTGAAGTGAAAGCACGTTATAAAAATAAAACTACTGAATAATAATAATAATAATAATAATGGTTTCAAATTTTGCCACAAGGGCAGCCATTTTGGGGGAGGGGATGAGTCAATTACTTCAACCCTAGTGTTCAACTGGTACTTATTTTATCGACCCCGAAAGGATGAAAGGCAAAGTTGACCTTGACGGAGTTTCACCTGAGAATGTAGTGGCAGACGAAATGCTGCTAAACATTTTGCCTGGTGTGCAAATGATTCTGCCAGCTTGCTGCCTGAATAATAATAATAATAATAATAATAATAATAATAATAATAATAATAATAATTCCTTCTAATTTTAGTACAAGGCCAGCAATTTTGAGGAGGTAGGATAGTTGTTTACATTGACCCCCATGTTCAACTAATACTTATTTTATTGAACCCAAAAAGATAAAAAGCAAAAGTTGACCTCAGTGGCATTTGAACTTAGAATGTAAAAAGAAGGAAGAAATGTCACTTAGCACTTAGTCAGATGTACTAATGATCCTGCCAGTTCACCTCTCTAATAATAATAATAGTTCTGATACTGAAAGAAGGGAATCAATAAAATAAATATCATTTAAGTACTAGAGTTGATGGTTCTGACTAATCCACTATCCTCAAAATTACTGACTTTATGCCTAAATCAGAAACCCTTACTATCAATATTATTATTACTGGCAAGGTGGTGAGCTGACAGAACTATGAGCATGCTGGACAAAATACTTAGTGGCATTTTGTTTGTTTTCACATTCTGCCGAAGCTGACTTCGCCTTTCATCCTTTTGGGTTTGATAACATAGGTACTAGTTGAACATTAAACATTGGGGTTGATGTAATTTGAAAGTCAATATTTTTGATCTAGAAGAGGACAGCAATAAAATGCAACATACATTAGAACACTTAACTAAATGCCTTACAATATTTACTTAAATTTTTCTTGATGTTTTTTAGCCCTTGGAAACTAGTGAAGGATACATATGACTTATGATTAAAGGCATTCCATCTGTAATCCATCTTTTTTCTTCATATATGATGTATCTAAGACTACATTTTTATGGTCTTCCTTTGTTCACAATCATTGGAGCATGAAGTGCTCCTCTGGAATGCAGGTTTGAGAGATGGTTGCGATCTGTAAATAGTTCTGAGTTGGAACTGGAAAGAGAAGTATGAACAAGCAATGTGCATGTGCACAGTGGATTTGTAAAACAGAAGAGAAAAATAAAAACACAATGAGCTTGTTAAACAAGTTAAATGATGGCCTGCATGCCATATATGACATCACTACACACAGCTTTGATGCAATTTTCTTGTTTAAAGATATGATTAGAGAAAAATTTGGCTGATATTTCTAGTAAGTCAAGAAACCACATAGAAGCTCTTTCTTTAACTCATCTCATTGCTTTACTTTTCTCACTTAAAACATCACAAGAGTTGACTATACCTCATCCCTCTACAGTACCACTTAAACAATGAGGTTATATTCATTTTTTAAATTTTCATTACTTTTTTTTTTTTTACCATTTAGCTTAAGACAGTTGGACAGTGGGAGGGAAGGAGGGAGGAAGAGAGTTATCTTCCAATCAGAGATCTGTCTGAACCAAGTGCTTGCAATAAAGTGAACTCCACTAAAAGCACACAAGGGTCAGCTGGTGGGGTTAAACCAACTGACATAGTAAGTCTGCCCCCAAGAACTCAAGACAGAAAGAGTTGCAACAAATACTAGATGACATCTTGAGTGATGCTCTAATTATTCCACCTGTCTACCACTTTGGATTAATACCCTTGGAATAGTACTTTATTCAACCCCTAAAAGCTGCAAGGCAATACTGACCTTGGCAAGTTTTGAACTCAAGTGTGAAGAGCTGGAAAACATACAATAAACCATTTAGTTCTGTACTCAAACAATCCACCATATACAATATCCAAAGATGAGAATTTCTTTATCACATGCAACAACATGATGCATATATTGAAGTGTAGTTCGATAGAGATCAGAGGTCAGATAGAGAAATTAATATCAGAGTAATATAGTTGACATTAAAAGACTAACAGAATACAGAGTGTTAATTAGACTTAACAGCTTTTCTAGATGATCGTTCATTCAAGATGTATATTCCCATATTTCAACAAATCTGTGATGTGCAGTCAATGTAGAAATCAATATTAGTGGTCAAAACAGTGTAATTCACTGTATTACTCAAACCAGACTTTCTATTGTGCTACTTTCAAATCCTAATGGAGTTGATGCTACCTTTCCATTGTCAGATTTTAAAACAAAATTTATATTAAAAGAGATTTGCAAACATTAATCTTCATCATGTAGTCACTTCAGCAGGAGACATCCAATGAGAATAATCTGTGGTACACTGCAACAAAATGTAGTTTGCAGCATCCATGCTTGTGTGTATCTATGTGACATGTTACACTCTCTCACAGTATGCAGATTGCCTGTGTACTGCACCACACACACACACATATCCTAGCATGCATCTAAAAGAAGGCCATTTGACTGATTAGACCAATTAACTTAATATGTTGCAGCTGCTGGCTCACAAATATGTTGTTTATTCTCTTTGTCTCTTCCGTTGCATTAGCAATGACCTCTGCTCTTCTGAGCTGAATTGCTCTCTCCAGCCAGATCTATTTATCCTGCTCCAAACTTCACACTAAACATTTCATTCAGTTTTCCCTCCCCAAACTGCAAATCTCTGGAATTTTCTTTCAACTTATGCATCAAGCTAACCAGTCTTCAACGAAGACATGTTACGATACAGGTAAAGAAATTTGAAAAGAAAATACGAAACCGGTTATTTCTCCAAAAACAATGTTTCTATACTCAAAATTTTATAACGTTTTTCTAACATAACGATTTAAATATATACTTTAACCATATAACACAAGCCTTCTGTAGTTTTTTCACTTTTTTCTATCTTTTATACATCCAACCACGTGCTTTCACATACCAACTTTCTCACACACACACACACACACACATATATATGTATATATATATATATATATACACATATATAGGTATGTATATATATGTGTGTGTGTGTCTATATATATATATATATATATATATATATACACACACATATACATATATATACATACACACACACATATACATATATATACATACATATACATACGTACATATATAATATTAAGTATATTATAGAAAGTATAGGCTATTTACGGAGTGCTTGTAGAGAGCCAATACGAAATAATACAAAGTGGAGGAAAATGAAAATGTAAATCCTAGTCAGTCAACCAAATATTTTAGATGTATTAGAAATTTTAGACAATTTAGGCAGGCTGCCATTTTGAACATTGACATCTTTATTCCTATATTTATCAACCTCTCATTCTCTTTGTGCCTCCTATATTTATCACGCATAACTTTTTACATGTAATCCTTATTTATATGTGATTTTATATTATTTTATACATTTTTATATGCTTTTATATCTCTCCTATATTGTTATGTATGTTTGGTTTTATTCTTTATACCCTTGGAGAATATGCCAATACATGCTTGATTTATGTTGATGTGTAAAAATATATATGATTCAATTACATTGATTGAATATCTTCATTTATGTGTTTGGGAATTTGGTTGACTGCCTAGGACTTGCATTTATATTTTCCTCTATTTTGTATTACATACATACATATATACATATATATATATATATATATATATATATATATATATATGTGTGTGTGTGTGTGTGTGTGTGTGTATATACATGAGTGTTAGGTTTTAGGAAAGGCATCCAGCCGTAAAAAAAGTGCCAAAATAGACACATAAGTATGGTGCAGGCTTCTGCTTAGCCATCTCCTGTCAAACTGTCTGTAATGTTGAATTGGTATTCCAGAAGCATGCAGGAGTCGGGCTCCCATTAGAGGCCTACAAAATTTGAAGTAGCACAGAATAAAATCAAACTTTTCTCAGTATCATCACAGCCACAGCACAAATAGCTGATTTGGTCGGTGTATATATATACTTTATGAAATGGCAGAACAGTTCCCAAGCATCAATGGAGGTCTCTGTCGTGATGATTGTTTACTCTACCTTTCAAAATGTTTCTAACCAAAAAGTACAAAGGGCTTAGAATGGGCTTAGGCATCGTTTTTGATGATGATGTAATGAAAGCCAACTTTTTAGATATTACACTTAACTTACACAATAATTCATACTTCCCATACCACAAACCATCAACCAATCTTAAGTATATTAGCCAATTCAGTAATCATTCTAGGGTAGTAACTAAGAAAGTAGTTAAAAATATTTCATTCAGATTGTTAAGTTATCTGTTAATGTTAACATTTTCAATGACAAGGCTGAATTTTATAACTCTGCCTTACTTAAAGCAGGGTATACGTTGAAAGTTACTTACATTAATTCTATTCAGTCTTATTCTACCTTTAGTAATGGAGACATGAAATCTAGTTGTAATGATATGAACGATACTAATTTTAATTTCGACGCCAACACCAAACAAAGTAAGGTTTTTTTTACAATGTAAGGGAGATAACCATTATTTAAAACCCTTTTTTCATTCTAAAAGTAAATCGATGTC
>NC_142928.1:102748821-102758821 GCF_046866305.1 Octopus bimaculoides
TCGCTACATCGTTTGCTGCTGGAATCTTTGCTAGTGTGAGTCTTATTTTTTTGTTGGTGATTTTTGATTAATTGTTATACTGTTTGTTGCTCTGTGGATTCCTGTGTAAATCGAACTTTTGACGTCGTTTCAGCAGTGTTTTCACCTTACGGGGCGGAAAATTGTTGTTAATTAATTATTGCGAACTTTGCCCGGTATAGGGTGAAATATTTTTTGACTCTTTTACTTGTTTCAGTCATTTGACTGTGGCCATGCTGGAGCATCACCTTTTGTCGAGCAAATCGACCCCAGGACTTATTCTTTGTAAGCCTAGTACTTATTTTTTCGGTCTGTTTTGCCGAACCACTAAGTTACAGGGACATAAACACACCAGCGATGTTGGGGGGGGGGGGGGACAAACACAGACACACTTCTACTTTTGTCATTTGTAACAGGTGTTTTTTTCTACATTGTTGTCTGTAAAGACAATATTGCGTCAAAAAATCGAATTTGATTTAAAATCAAATAAAGATTTCCCCTCAATGCAAGGAAATATTGAAGCAAATGAAAGTGAAAAACTGAGTTTTTCAGCGGCTGTTGGAAGCAACTTTATAGATATGAACATTACAAAGGAACAATTGTTCAAGTTCAGAAATCTTATAAAGAAGACGGGAAGTGACACTAAACTCTTGCCACCACCAGAGACTATACAAAGCCTGGCATCTAAAATGGTGGTCTATAAAATTTACAATAAAAAGGAAAAGAAAATAATGCCTACAAAAAATGAAACAGTGGAAAAGTGTCTGGTGCCCATATGGGACAAAATTGTGTACACAGGAAAAGGAGTGAGAAGCACTACAGTGGAGGCGCATTTTAAAGATGCTGAAATAGCAAAGCAGATATCAACTCAACCATTAAAGAACAACAAAATAATCCTCCTTCCAACATATTTAGGAAGGAGGACAGCAAAAATCATAATAGAGGAAATACCAACCGGGTACGAGGTGTCATGGTTGGCCACTGTGGTTATCTATGACGCCGAAGAGGGAATAACTATACTACAAATGAGTATGGGGGAGGCCATTAACTGGAAAGGCCAAATCCTGGATACTTGCTGGCCTGCATCTACACGAACTGGCAGCAGAATGGGAGGATTCCCAGCTCTGTTAGTCGGGGAGTGGTGATGTTGATCAGAAAAGACCCGAACAAGGGGGGCGATATTAGCAATTTCAGGCCCATAACTCTACTTAACGTAGAGCTAAAGATTTTGGCCAAAGTTCTAGCTAAAAGGTTGACGCTTGTCGCAGAAAAGCTAGTAGGGAAAGCACAGACACGCGCAATCCCAGAAAGGTAAATCCAGGACAACCTTCATTTCTTGTGCTACATGTTAGACAGGGTTGGTAAATTATCCAGCAAGGGTGGGCATTGGTCCATTTAGAATATACACATCTGTGAGGAGACCTAAACAAGAATAGCAAAAGTCTACTATACCTAAAGAACTGGTAATACATACATTACAAGTGTTCAACATGAATGAGAAACGACATTAAACATTGTATAAGGTAAATTAAGTTTTCTGTAGGAACGCTAAGTCATATTCACTTAGTGAGTTTACATGCTCAAGGATGAATTATGATGTCATCGGCGTTAGATGCAGTAAAATATGGCCTGGATCGTGATTACCAGCATGAACGTCAAACTTCAAAAAGTAGTTGACCATTTAATGGTTTTAGTAAATTTATAAAGAAAAAGTAAGCATTATATCGTTGAGCATAAATAAAAGTCAACTTCATTATATTTTTTCTGTAAAAACCTATTCTGATATTAAATGAGTCAACTTCCGGTACAAATATTTTTCAACAAAAAAAATTTCTAAAAAAATACTGGAAACGATCTACTCATGTAATTTATACACCCCTCAAGTTTATTTTTGTTTGTATGAAAAAAAAGTGCAAAAATTACATGGGTTTTTACAGTAAGTGAGATGGAAATGTCTGAGTGAAGGTGGTGGCATGGAGCCTGGGCAACACTGAGAAGCAGTGGATATTATAATATCTGTTACACACAAATCCCATCCCCTGTACACACACACACAAATCCCATTCCCTGTACACACACACACACACACATCACAGCAACTGTCAATAATCAGTATGGGAGACAATTATACAAGAATCTGAATTAAACGTGTTTCCTGAAATCTGTAGCGTAACTTAATGCTCTAGTCACCAAACCATATCAACACAGTGGAAACTACATGCAAATAAATAACCTGACTAATGTAATTTTGCAGCCGTTTTGTTTTTCTTTAGCTTAATCTTCTTTTTATATTTTGCTAGTCTTCCTGTTTTCATGGTATTACCATTTATTGTAGTCTGCTAATAGAGTTGTTGTAGGTAAAGCTGTTGGTGACTGTGTATTTGATTGCTTCCATCTCACTGATTGAGTGTATATACTATATCCCTGGCAAAAAACATTTAGGCTCACAATATCTTTGGTCGACTAGCTGTAAATAGGTAATTCTATTTTGAGTGTATAATGGACCGAAACAAAACCAGTAAAGAGGTTTTAAGAAAAGCAACTAAAAAATAATTCTATTAGACACCATCAAAGAGAGAAAAAGTTGAGTATTTTGGACACTTAATTACAAAACAAAATAGATCACAGAAACTGTTAGCAAAAAGCAAAATGAATGGAAATGACAAAACGTTGAAGCAAGTTGTGAGACCTTATGCTGCAGAGGACTCATTCAACCCATGTAAACATGGAGAAGAGAATGTAAAACAAGTACTGTTTTATATACATATACATACACACATATCACTATCATTATCATCGTTTAACATCCGCTTTCCATGCTGGCATGGGTTGGACGGTTTGAATGAGGACTGGCGAGCCAGATGGCTGCACCAGGCTCCAATCTGATCTGGCAGAGTTTCTACAGCTGGATGCCCTTCCTAACGCCAACTATATATATATATATATATATATATATATATATGTAGATAGATAGATGGATAAATAGATAGATAGATAGATAGATAGATAAATAGATAAAACTTACTTGGAAATGGATGCATGGCAATCGATCATATAATATAAATAATATATACATATGCATATATACATACATATATGTACATACCTACATATATATGTATATATACATGCATATATGGGTACAGGACGTTAAAAAAAAGTGAACAAAATGAGAAATGAGAACAGAAAAAACAAAAATATGGAAAATGAACTTTTTTTTTTCAAACAACTAAAGAAACCAATAGAGAAATGAGACAGGCAACATAAAGAACATTCCCTTCATCAGTTGTTCCCTGTTTTATCTATTCTGCATTTTGAACATAGGGACAAGTGGCTTCGTAAAAACAGTTGTTCTCGCAAAGCAAATTTTAAAAAATATATGCATATATATGTAGGTATGTACATAAATGTATGTATATATGCATATATATATACATATTATTTATATTATAATATGATCAAATGCTACGCATCCATTTCCAACTAAGTTTTATCTTAATAATTCCTATGTGCACTCTGCAACCTATCTCTATTCTATTTCCCTCTCTTGTTCTTCTTTTCTGTTTTTCTCTCTCACCCTTTCTCTAATTCTTCTCCTCTCCCCTTCACCGTTCCCTCTCTCTCTCCCTCCTTGACTCTCATTGCTTACATGTGACCAACAGCTATCTATCTTTCTTTCTTCCACTTCCTTCCTAAAGACAAGACATGCTTTTGCCTGTCTCTTCTCAAAGCTCCTTTCTCCAGCATTCACCACTTCACCTCTTTATGGCTTAACAGTCCTTACCATTTATTAATCTGTTTTGTTCTCACTGTCCTGGTTTTATCACAACTTTAACCCTCTGAAAATCCCCAATTTTTTAAAAATTTGCTTTTTGGGGAATGACTGTTTTAATGAAGTCGTGTCTTGTCCCTACGTTTGAAATGCAGAGTAGATAAAACAGGGGACAACTGATGTTCTTTATGTTGCCTGTCTCATTTCTCTATTTGTTTTTTTTCATTGTTTGGAAAAAAATTTCGTTTTCCATGTTTTTGTTTTTTATGTTCTTGTTTTTTATGTTCTTGTTTCTCATCTTGTTCACATTTTTTTTGATGCCCTGTACCCTTATATGCATGTATATGTACATATATATGTAGGTATGTACATACATGTATGTATATGTGCATATATATATATATATATATATATATATATATATATAGGTGCAGGCATAGCTACATGGCAAGAAGTTTGCTTCCCAACCACATGATCCTGGGTTCAGTCCCACTGTGTGGCACCTTGGGCAAATGTCTTCTACTATAGCGTTGGGCCAAGCAAAGCCTTGTGAGTAGATTTGGTAGAAAGAAACTGAAAGAAGCCCATCATACATAACTATGTATGTGTGTGTGTCTGCTTTTGTCTTCCACCACTGCTTGACAACTAGTATTGGTTTTGTTTACGTAACCATAACTTAGTGGTTTGGCAAAAGAGAGTAATAGAATAAGTACCAGGCTTTAAAAAAGTACTGGGGTCAATTCATTTCACTAAAGATTCTTCAAGGCAGTGCCCCAGGATGACCACAGTCTAATGACTGAAATAAGTAAAAGATAAAAGATATATACGTATATGTGCTTGTGTGTAAGCACAGGCATCATTGTATGGTTAAGAAGCTTGCTTGCTAACATATAGTCTTGGGATTACTTTGGTACTATAGTAGAATTCCTGTCATGTCTACAGGAGATGCATGTTTGAATTCCACAAGCAGACTTCAACTTTTTCTTTCCAATATTTAGAGGCTATTACTTATAGCTTTACATCTACTTCAAGACTCAATTCCTAAAAAGAATTATTTCATGTTCTCTCAAAAGTTTATAAATTCCTATGACTTCAACAACATGCAAGAGTTGCTGGTAAGAATAAATTTCTAAAATAAATAGAGAAATTCAAAGAATTGCTTTGGTACTATGATAGAATTCCTATCACAGGAGATGCATGCTTGAGTTCCACAGGCAGCCTTTAATTTTTTCTATTCAAAAGGGCTTTTCTTTCCAATATATACATGCTAATTTCTATAGCTTTACAAAATTGGCAAACTGCAGAATGCTTTGTGACATTTTATCCGTCTTCGTGTTCTGAGTTCAAATTCCACTGAAGTCAACTTTGCCTTTCATCCTTCCAGGATCAATAAAATAAGTATCAGTTGAATACTGGGGTCAATGTAATTGACTAAGTCCCCTCCCCCAAAATTGCTGGCCTTGTGCCAAAATTTGAAACCATTATTTATAGTTTCATATGTACTTCAAGATTCAATTACAAAACAGAACTACGTCACAGAATTATTGAAAGTTTATAAATTCAACAACATGCAATCATTGCTGGTAAGAATAAAGTTTCGAAAAGGATAGTGAAATCTGAAGGATTGTTTGATACAATGGTAGAATGCCTGTCATGCATACAAGATATGAGGTTTCGAGTCCCATAAGCAGCTTTCAACTTTTTCTCTCCAAAAGGGGTTTTTTACCCAATATTTACATGCCATTATTTATAGCTGTGTAAAATGGCAAGCTGGCAGAATTGTTAGCATGCTGGGCAAAATGCTTAGCGGTGTTTCATCTGTTTTTTTGTTCTAAGTTCAAGTTCTGCTGAGGTTGACTTTGTCTTTCACCTTTTCATCTTCTAGTTGAGCACTGGAGTCGATGTAACCAACTTACCCCCTCCCTCAAAATGGCTGGCCCTGTACCAAAATCTGCAAACATTATTCATAGCTTTATATGTATTCCGCGATACAATTCCAAAAAGAATTACTCCATGTTTTTTTGCAAGCTTATAAACTCTTATAACATCTAAGAGAGAAATAGAGAGAGAGGGGGGAAGAGAGTGAAGGTGCATAGCCTAGTGTTTAGGATGTTACACTCGCAACAGCAAGATTGTGGTTTCCATTCCCAGACTGACAGTGTATTTTGTTCTTGAGCAAAATGCTTCATTTGTAAATGGGCACCCCTGTCATAGACTGGTTTTCTAGCTAGGGGGAAATACTGGCCTGCCCACCTTGCCAGTGGAGTGGCAGCATTCAAAAACTACAACAATGCAAAGACGTGCAGAGGGACCTTCTGATAGCCTGGTTAAAACAGTGAGATATATGCATGCACCCCCCCCCCCACACACACACACACGCACCCCACACACACATGCACCCCCCCACACACACACAGGGTGATTGAAAAGTAACTCCCTATTTTAAAATACTTATAATTTATTTATTAACTATAATTTTTTCTCAAATTTGTTGTGTATGTTCTATATTGCATGGGAATCGATTCTATATTGTTTTTTTTTTTTCAGATCAATTATTTTGTTTGAAATTTAGAAGCCCTATAAACATGGTCTGATTTCTTTAAAAATATCCTCTGGAGTGATGAAGCAGTATTCCACATTGGTGGGTTTGTGAACTGTCACAACTGCCACTACTGGGCAGAAGAAGATCCTCGTATTACCTCTGAAAAAATGCAGAATCGGCCCAAGGTAATAGTATGGTGTAGAATGACTTCAAACAGGATTGTGGGTCCTTTCATCCTTTGCAATACCATGAATGCTGAAAGGTACCTCACCATGCAGCGAGATGAAATCTGGCCAGTTATCAGTACTTGGGAGAATATTGAAGATTTTATTTTTATGCAAGATGGTGCTCCACCATTTTGCTATTGTTGTTTGTGAATGGCTGAATGCCCACTTCCCTGGGAGATGGATGGGTCATCGAGGTCTGCATGATTGGCTGGCCAGAAGCCTTGATTTATCACCCTGCAACTTTTTTCTTTGGGGTTGGTTAAAGGAGCAAGTCTATTCTACCAAACCAATGAGTTTGGAAGAACTTGAAGGGCAAATACGAGTAGTTATGTCTCCCTCACACAAAAGTTCCTGATGAAATCAGTTGATGCAGTTCCTGGGTGACTTGAGAAGCCGGTGGCAAATGCTGGTGCCTATATCAAATTTTGAATAAAACTCCATGCTATATATGTTTTCTTCACATATTCATTTTTTTCTAAAAATTATAGTTAATAAATAAATTATAAGTATTTTAAAATAGGGAATTACTTTTCAATCACCCTGTATATATATATATATATATATATATATATATATATACATACACTTCTGCATATCAACAGTGGTCTCTCTTTCTCTTTAAAACACACACACACACACACAGAGTCAGAGTGTAACAAAGAAAAGATACCCCTATTAATATTATATATACATTATATACACATTATAAAACAGGATTTTGGGGTGATAAAATCAATTGGTAACACTTCAAAGAATTGTTTTTTGCCTCTTTTATTGCACAACCTATGTTAGAAACCATTAAGAGACAAGTGTCGAAATATGCACCCACCCACCCATCCTAGCCACCAAAAAAATATACATAGAATTAAAAAGAAAAACAAATAGCAGCAACAACAAATAACAATTCAATGATTTAGATACATCCATTACTATTTACAAGTATTAATGAGCTAATGCCTGTTGTAAGCTGCCAAGTTTAGCTTCATCCATTATAGAGATGGTTTGTTGTGTTGTAATGTCTCTCTATTATCAAGAATTTGTAGACCTAAGTACATGATAATGATGATGATGATAATAATAATAATAATAATAATAATAATAATAATAATAATAATAACAATAACAACCTGAAGAAGGAGGAGGTGGGTAGTAACAACAATGTGGTTGGAGAAGTTGAATATTAGAAAAGTATTGCCTGTTGTTTTCTTTTTCCGTGCAAACATTTTTTTTATTGTCCAATTCTGTGAGTAAAGTATTACAAAGACCTGAACCACACCACTTCAGACCACACACACACAAAATGGCATTTTTTCAAAGATAGTGAAATATTGTTGAATTGGCAGGGTAAAAAAAAACAACAACAAAGCAGAAAAAAACAGGAAACAATATTAAAAAAAATGTAAAATAATTGTAAATATATAAACATATAGATAAAGAAAAAGAGATTCTAGTACTCATTATTGATAACACTCTTTCAGCACTTAATGAACATTAAAGTCTCCCTGAACTATAAAAGAGTTAGATGACTTGATATAAAAAAAGAAAGAAATTGGACAAACAAGGAAAAAAAAAAAATATTTGAAGAATATGAAGAAGAGGGGAGATGGTTAAAGAAAAGATATAAAAAAAGTAGATGAGAAAAGAATGGTAAAATATTGAATATATTTTACTTCTGAAAACAAAAGAGAAACCATTTCTTTAGCATTATGTCCTATCACCTATCTTCTTTACTCCCTTGTTTTACTTTTATTTTTGTTTCCTTTTTCAGAAAAGGGCCATTAATATTTTACCAACAAATCAATAGAAAGAGGACTTCAAATATATATTTTTATGGTTTTCCTTTCTTTTTCTTTTTATTGATATGACTAGTTTGTTTATTTTTGGTGTACTAGAAAAAGACAGAATTGGCTCTCTTATTGTTTTACTGGTTTCACTTGACTGTTGCTAGACATATTTATTGGTAGCAATGAACAGGAATTTACACTTCCTGAAGACATACACACAACCACCTTGTGCTTCCCTTACCCTTCCTCTAGACAAAATTCCTGTAAACAAGAGGTTGATTTCCCAAACCTTCACATTAAAATCTTTCTCCAAACCTTACCAAAGCCATTCTCCAAAGTTTAGTAGCCAAATTTCCTTCAAATCACACCTAAGTGTGAGAAAGGATACATTAGACAATAAACTCTTGATATAGAAAATGATGGAGTCGTTAAGAATCTACACCATTATGTTAAGACATTTTGTAAAGATTTAACACTAGCCTGATCTTGAAAACTATTTGAACTCAATACACCCACTTCAGTACCATTTGTTGGTTTTTGCAATGTCAATCAAAGGCATGCCAGCCATGAACACCACTCCACCTTTTTCTATATCAGGAGTACATTGTTTAATGTCTCCATACTTACACTAAGGTGCGAATTGAGAGAGATTTGGCAACTATTTCCAGCAGACCAAGTAACCACACAGAAACCTACTCTGCTTTTAGACTACTTACTTACTTTGCTCCTTATTGAGCGTAAGCCATCAATGACTTCTCTTTACTGTTCTTGACTCCGGGATGCCTTTTTCTTTCTCTCCCTGGTCTTGGATTGAAATTGCCACTGATGTTTCTATAACTTTGCATCTTTTCTAGATAGACATCTTAGCCCTATGCAAACCCATTTTTACCTCTGGGAACAGGTGAGGTCCATATTAGGCTTCTTTCCTTTCGCCTGTCCAGCATGGGAGGCAATACCAAATGCTTGTGTTCTGCTATCATAGCTCACAGTGTCATTGACACATACAAGCCACCACACCAGGGGCATATATTCCAGATGTGCTAGGTGTGCACTGCACATCCATTGAAAATGGCAAAGTCATTATAAATATTTACCTTACTCATTAATTTAATCACAAATCTTAATGGAAAACTGTTGTCATACCCCTGCTTGAAATGTGGTGGCATTGGGTGTGGCAGCACACCCAATACAACAACCACCATATGCTACTGCACCACACCACAGCAAAACTGAACTGGTGTTGGTTTTAGATCACGAAGGTAACATAAATTACCAATTGTTTCAAAGTATCTTTCCCTGAGCAGTTCATCATTTTCATTTCATGAGCCACTCTACTGCTAAATATTTCTGTACATCTATTTAAAACATCTGAAGAAGTACTTGCTATATGTTACTGTCAGATGTCCTTATGTTTCTATAGTAAGCTCTGGGTTTCAGTATTTTTCACCTAATTGTAAATTAGTCTTTAATATGTTGATGTTTTGGTCTCAGAGTCTCTAAACCATTCTTGCTTTGCAATGAATAATAAGAAGACCATGGTTAGAAATATTGGTTTGAAATTTTGGCACAAGGGCAGCAATTTTGGGGAAGGGCTAAGTCATTTACATCAACCCAGTGCTCAACTGGTACTTATTTTATCAACCCCAAAAGGATGAAG
>NC_142928.1:102763821-102813821 GCF_046866305.1 Octopus bimaculoides
AGAGAACGAGAAAGGTGGAGACAAAGTGAGTGCAATAAAAGTATGTGCGTGTGTGTGTGTGTGTGTGTGTGTATATAGTTTTTTCTCATTTATTGTGACAAACATTATATATATATATATATATATATATATATATATATATATGCGTGTATATATTTTAAAATTATTTTTTATATATTTTTCATTTTGTCCTGCCTGCCTAAGCTCTGGTATTTTTGCTGAATTCGTGATTGGGTCGTTGATGACCTCTTTCTAGCATATTGGATGTCCACCTAATGGTCATCCCTTCTTATACGCATGTAATACATTTTTTCTGAATTATCAGATTTTTTTATATGCTAGACCACTGGTTTTAAATTGAAATTAATATTCAATTTATCACCCTCAGTATATAAATATATATATATATTATTAGTACACACATGCATATGCACATAGACATACATGCACACATGTGTGTATAGGTGCAGGTTATGGTTGTGTGGGTACAAAGCTGACTCTGCCGCTATGAGTTATATCTCATGGCATACCACCTTGCACAAGTGTCTTCAAGTGCAGCCTTGGCGTGGCCAATGCCTTGTGAGAAAAATTGGTAGACAGAAACTGTATGGAACCCAGTTTCATATATATATATATATATATATATATATATATATATATATAAACATATAAGAAATTTGCTTCCCAACCACATGGTTCCAGGTTTATTTCCACTCCATGGCACCTTGGGCCGACCAAAGCTTTGTGAGTGGATTTGGTAGACAAAAGCAGACAGAAGCTCATTATGTGTGTGTGTGTTTGTACATGTCTTTATGTCAGTGTTTGTTGCCCACCACCACTTGAAAACACCTTGTTGGTGTCTTTAAATCCCTGTAACTTAGCAGCTTGGCAAAAGAGACTGATAGAAAAAATACCAGGCTTAAAAAGAAAATAAATACTGAGGTCAACTAGTTTGACTAAATTTCCTCAAGATGGTGCCCCAGCATGGCTGCAGTCTAATGACTGAAACAAGTAAAAGAGTATATACATGTCTGTGTATGCATGTGTGTGTGTGTATGCATGCATATGCGTGTATTTTCTTTTAAATATTTTGCTCTGGACGTTTATTTTAGTCAATTTAAACTCCATGCAAACACATGCTTGTTATGGATATTGCATTGAAATAATAATATATTGGAGTTTAATTTAATCCTATGCCAAAATAATAATGATTTTAAATTCAATGAGTATATTTTTATAGTAATTATGCATTAATGCAATACACACACACATGTAGTACGTGTATATGTAAGTGCGTGAATGCATGCATTTGTGATACCTTGTCTTGAGATTATGCGATAGTTTCAAACTTTGACATCATTTAGGAGGTATCATATATTTCCAATCTTCTGTGAAAGCATGTCAGGGCATGCAGAAATATTGGTTTCACATTTTGGCACAATGTCAGCAATAATGTTGTATGGAGCATGACAATCCAACCAAGCCCTTTCCAACATGGAAAAATGATGTAAAATGACAAGGGTGAGGGATGATGATGATGAAACCTATATGCATGTATTTGTGTATTTTTATGTGTGCATGTGTCTGTGTGTATATGTATATGTGTGTGCGTGTGTGTGTGTGTGTGTGTGTGTGTGTGTGTGTGTGTGTAAAATGCTAGCATAGGTTGGATGGTTTGACAGAAGCTGACTGAGATTCATGTATTTCAGCATGGTTTCTACAGCTGGATGCCTTTCCTATTGCCAACCACTTTACAAAGTGTATTGAGTGCACTTATGTGGCATCAGCACTTATACATGACACCAGCACCCATGAGCCCGCAAGAACTTTATATTTTGTACTTGCTTCAGTCATTGGACTGCAGCCATATTGGGGCAGCACCTTGAAAAATTTAATCAAATAAATTGATCCCTGTACTTATTTATTTTCTAAGCTTGGTACTCATTCTATCAATCACACATACATACCCACCCACTCACAACAGAGATGTAAACGTATATTAAACTTCATGTATGTAGAGAACAAAATAATGAGAAAAATCTAATGAATGCTTTAAGCCAGATATGATTTATAAATAGCATTTTCTCTTTTTTTCCATTTTACATATATATATTTTCTATTATCTATGGCAAATCGTTCTGTTGGATAGGCAGTATAAATAAACCAAAAGGTCTGCTTCTTAACAAACTCCCATCCAAACCCACACACCACGTTCGCTGCAAAATTATTGCGGCTTGTATATTGACCTTCCCTTTATCTTACCACTCAATAATATTGATTTCTTCTTGACTGGGCAGAAAGTCAACGGTTGGTAGCCACAGTGTGAGTGTGCATAAGTGTAAGTGAGTATGTGAGTGCATGTGTGTATATAAGCTTTTGAGTTCATGTGTAAGTGTGTGTGTGTGTGTGTGTGTGTGTGAGAGCATGTGTATGCGTGTTCACCCATTTGTTTATTTCTATGCTATGTCTGTTTAATTGATGCTAGCATGGGTTGAACAGATTTATTTTTTCAGGCACAACCAGAAGCTCTTCTTGTAAATAAGCCTTACGTGTTTCTCAAGTAAGGGATCACTTATCTCCAAATCTTGGAAGATGCAAATCCAGCAAGTGATTTGCTGACAGCAGAAATGACAATGTTACTGCATGTAGCTTAGCAATTTTGGGGAATTAGTAGAATTGTAAGCATGCCAGACAAAATGCTTAGTGGCATTTTGTCTGTTTTTACAGCCTGAGTTCAAATTCTGCTGAGACTGACTTTACCTTTCATCCTTTTGGGGTAAAATTAAGTATCAGCTGAGTATTGGTGCCAATGTTTAATGACTTAACGCCTTCCTCCTAAATTGCTGGCCTTGTGCCAAAATTTGAAACCAATTTTTGGAGAAGTGCAATTGTATGAAGGAAAATAAGGTACATGTGTAAGCTTCAGTTTCCATGTACCAAATCCATTCACAGGGATTAGGTCAGCCTGGTACTACAGTAGAAGATGTTTGCCTAAGGTACCATGCAGTGGGACTGAACTGAAAACCATGTGGTTGCAAAGGGAACTTTTCAGCTGCACAGTTGTGTGACTGTTGTCAATTATTAGGTCGTCAAGTATGAAATTTGTAGTAAGGTATATGGTAAACTTTGACAGCTGCTCATTTTGCGCCATTATTATATTTTGACAATCTTTATTTTTTGTTGGAAAACTGACACGTCTATTTCATTATTCTATCTCGTTCTGCACTTTATAAAGTATTTATAAATTGTTTTTTGCTATTTTAGTTTAGAGATGGATAAGTTGGGAATTCATACAGTTTTGAAATATGAGTTCTTTCTTAGAAATACAGCATCACAGACAGCTTAGAATATTAATGAAGTATTTCATTCTAATGTTATTATACAGTAGACAGTATCTAACTGGTTTGTAAAATGTCATTCTAGTAATTTTGACCTCACAAATGAGCAACACGGTCAACCAGAAACAAAGGTGGATAATGAAAAACTGAAAGCCACTGTCGAGTCAGATCCATCTCAAAGTGCCCGTGAATTATCGTTGTTGTTTGGTGTTAGCAAGCAAACAATATTGACTCACCTAGTTCAAATCGGTAAAATGAAAAAGTTGGATAAGTGGGTTCCACATAAACTCAATGAAATTCAGAAACAGCAACGTTTGGAATCCTGCATTGTGCTACTTTCTAGTCACAAAAATGAATCATTTTTGAAACGAATTGTAACGTGATGAGAAATGGATCCAATACAACAACCATAAACGTTCAGCACAATGGCCACACAAAGACGAGCCACTAAAACATAGTCCAAAAAGTAAAATTCATCAAAAGAAGCTGATGGTGTGTGTTTGGTGGTCTGGTGCAGTTGTGATCCATTATGATTTCATTAAACCTGGCTCATCAATCACGGCCAAAGTATACTGTAGCCAACTAGACCTAATGATGCATAAACTTACAAAAAATAGCCTAGATTAGTCAACAGCTCCACTCCTATTTTGTTGCAAGACAACGCCAGACCACACATCGCAAAAATGACATTGGCAAAACTACAGGAGTTGGAGTTGGAAGTTCTCCATCATCCACCATACTCACCTGATCTTGCGCCCACTGACTACCACTTCTTCCAGAATTTGGATAACTTTTTGATAGGAAAACAATTTAATTATGACGATGCTGTCAAACAGGCCTTCCAAGGTTTTATTGACTCTAGATTGCTAGGCTTTTACAGTTCCGGGCGGGACAAGCTACTGCTGAAATGGCAAAAGTGTATTGACAATGTGGTAGCATACTTTGATGAATAAAACTATTCCTTGTATTCATACATTAGCAAACTTTTTTTCTTTTCTACAACTTTCATACTTGGTGACCTAATACATTACCCCACCTCCCCAAACCTATCCCTTTTATTTCATTCAAATCCCAACCAACTCCCTTAACCCTTTCGTTACCGTATTTATTTTGAGATGCTCTGTGTTTCCTTCAATTATTTTAAATATAACAAAGAATTTAAGTCAAATAACTTAGTTATCATTAAGCTGGTGTTAGGAACATAAATTGTGACTAAGGTCTGGTGGAAGATTTTAATTCAGAACTTATGAAAACAAAACATTTGTACTACAGAGCCAGAGGTGGTTTCAGCCGGGTTGGTATCGAAAAGGTTAAGTAAGACAGGGCAGAATTTAGATAATAGTTGATGATGATTATGATATTTTACCCCAGGTCAGTTCTGATCAAGAAACCCTATGATCAACAATATTCCAGCCCTGACCGACTTTTCTTTCATTTACGTGTTGAGATTGAAATATTCAACATGATTTCCTCTAAAATAACAGGGTGTGGAATTGAGGGAGATTTGGCTGCTATTTCTAACAGGTTAAGTGACTATATCTGGGTTTCTACATTAATTTGGGATGTCTGAGCTGGACCTATGTGGAGGTAGTTAATTCAGATACACTTAGAAGCACTTTCTACTCGCCACCTGCAGCCCTTTGACAAAACTAATTAAGAGTAATTAGTGTTAATGTCATCATTGATATTAAATTTCAATGATTTTCTATAAACAATTAGTGGATCGATGTTAGCCAGGTATACAGAATACCCAGTAGTGACCAGCCAAAAAGTCAGCAGTTACTAATCAGTTGCCAGATTAGAGATTAGAGACCAATACACTTGATATCCAGAAGTCTGGTTCATCTACCTCAAATAGTTACTGCAAAGAATATTTACTGCTGTAGATAGCAGTAGCATTGTAAACTGCTGAGTGCTTTGTCAGTTTGCTGAACTTCCATCTAGCAAGTGTGCTTGGAAGATAATTTACTGTTCATGATTTTGTTTATCTCTACATCTGCCCTGAGTGAACAGGCCTAGAAAGCTTGCTTCATGGGAAGAGAGCTGGTTTTAAGCTACTTATACAGATTTGTTCAAATTGGGCCCTGCACTAAGAGAGGGCCTAATCTGTTGTGCAGTTTAATACTAACACCATCACACTTTTAGGTCACTGATAAAAACTAGGCTGCACATAACAAAAAAAAAAAACTCTTTATTAACGAGAAGAAAAGATAGTTTGCATAATTCTTCTTTATCATGATGCTAAATAATTTTAGAAACCTTAAAACCATCTTATTCAAAACAAAAAAAAAACATTGCTATTTACCTGTCACAGACCAACCCCCTACAAGAAACATTGCTTTAGGTTAAAATACTAGAGTGTATTACATTTGT
The DNA here is from genome assembly GCF_046866305.1 of Octopus bimaculoides. Taxonomy (NCBI): domain Eukaryota; kingdom Metazoa; phylum Mollusca; class Cephalopoda; order Octopoda; family Octopodidae; genus Octopus; species Octopus bimaculoides. The sequence continues at coordinate 102,769,533 of NC_142928.1, forward strand.
AACATGTATAGAATATACAGTACAAACTGTAATATTTTGTCTTGGAAAGACATCTCAAAGACAGTTGCTTGTTAAAAATGCAGAGCTTTACTCAGAATGCTGGTGAATTACCAGACATGGTATTTCAATCTGATTAGGTCTCTTCAGTGACAAATACCCCAGATGTTCTGAGTGAAGCCAACAATGCTTGATCCAATATAGAAATCAGTAAACAAAGCAATTTTGGTTATTATATCAAAACTAGTATTATTGGCTTAGTCCAGAACATTCAGGGTATTTGTCACTAAGGAGACCTAATCAAGCTAAAACAATGTCTGGCAAATCCACAAGCATTCTGAGCAAGGCTCTGTGTCTTTTAGCACACAAGTCTCTTCAAGATGTTTCTCTGAGACAATATATTACAGCTAGTGCCATTCCACATTTGCATATATATTACATATATTATGCACACCAGTATTTTAATCAAAGAATCTTTCAAGTCATCATCATAATTCAATATCTAATTTTCCATGCTTGCATGGATCTGATGGAATTTTCTGAAGCAGATTTTTTAATATCCAGATGCCCTTTCTATTGCCAACCCTTACCTGTTTCCAAGCACGATAATACTTTCCCCATATTGAAGCAAATTTTCTATGGCTAGATGCCTTTCCAACTGCCAACCCTCATCTGTTTTCAAGCAAGGTAATATTTTCCCATAACCAAATATGTTTTATACAGAAAAACTGGAAACAAACAATCTCAATGATGCTCGTTTACAACCATCGTGTGGCATCTAGATAAGGGTACAAACAGACACACACAAATATACACAATGGGCTTTCTTCAGTTTTGATACCAAATCCATTCACAAGGTTTTGTTTGATTCAAGATTACAATAGAAGGCATTTGCCCAAGCTGCCATACAGTGGGACTGAACCCAACACCATATGGTTGGAAAGTTTCTTAATCATACAGCCATGTCTGCACCCAGTGGCAAGTGTATACATTAACTGACTGCTTTAAGTGCTTTTAGTCTTTGGCAGAGACCATTCTGTTGTCAATATTTAGACCACGTCCCCAGGTCAGAGGATGCTGCTGCTGATTCTTACAGCAGCAATCCATGCAACGTACAATTTTTCCACCATTCCCCTGTGGATCCAGTCTCACAGGCTAGAGAAAGGTTATGGGCACTGCTGTTTGTCTTCTGGCAAAATCATTAAAAAAATAACAACGAAAACAAGGAGAAAAAAAATATTGCTGGAGTTCATTTGTGCTTCAAAAATAAGTTAATAAAATTCCATAAATTCAATAAGCTCTTGTAGCGTGATGTGAGGTTATTTCTAATATTTTGGGCCAGGCACATCTCCCTATGACATGCAAAGTTATTCAATTGTAAGAAATTATTCCAAGAATATCCTATGATTGATTTTGTCCACCATTTTTCTTTTCGTTCTTTACTCATGCTCATCTTTTGTTTTGTTTTCTTTTTGTATTTTTTCTCCAATATATTATTACAAAAATATATAAAATACTAGCAGACACACACAAATATACACAATGGGCTTTCTTCAGTTTTGATACCAAATCCATTCACAAGGTTTTGTTTGATTCAAGATTACAATAGAAGGCATTTGCCCAAGCTGCCATACAGTGGGACTGAACCCAACACCATATGGTTGGAAAGTTTCTTAATCATACAGCCATGTCTGCACCCAGTGGCAAGTGTATACATTAACTGACTGCTTTAAGTTTCCAGTTGCCCGGGAATGAAATTGTTGTTTATATACTGGAATGAAAAAAGCAAAATATGCTGTATAGAAATCTGAGGACATTCTGTAGATGGACTCTCAGATGAATGATGACTGGGCACCTCTCATGAATTGGAAAATTGAAGATGCGCCAAAAAGCCTCATTGGTACTTGGAAACTTTTACGAAAATTAAAATGTGTATGCGCGCGCGCGTGCGTGGGGGGTTCCACAATCGCCATTTATTTCAATTACTCTTGTGAGGATATTTACGTAAGTCATTTTTTTCATTTAATCCCCGTTTTAATTTTCGTAAAAGTTTCCAAGTACCAATGAAGCTTTTTGGCACATCTTCAATTTTCCCCATTCATGAGAGGCGCCCAGCCATCATTCATCTGAGAGTCCATCTACAGAATGTCCTCTCAAATTTCTATACAGCATATTTTGCCTTTTTTTCTTCAAGTATATAAGCAACAATTTCATTCCCGAGCAACGCCGGGTGCCTCTGCTAGTACTACATACACACCGCTCTCTCACACACATACATCCAAAAATGATGGATGCATATGACAACACACCCCTTGACTCACTCACACTGTCTCTTACAAACACACACATACATAAATATATACAAACATATTTACAAAGACACACGCGTGCGTGAGAGAGAGAGAGAGAGAGAGAGAGAGAGAGAAAGAGAGACAGAGCCAGTGAAGGGGTGTGTCGACAATTATACGTACATACATAAATAGTCATACATTTCTTGTACGTATGTGTGAGTGTGTGTGTGAGAGAGAGAGAGAGTCACTGAAACATCTCTCTGTCTGTCTTCCTGTCTGTCTCTCTCTCTCACACACACACACGTGCAGATATACACACAGAAAAGATGTATGCATATGAATTTATGTATGTACGTAGACATCACAAGACACCCCTTCACTCACACACATACAGAAACACACATGTGAGTGTGTGATTCACTGCGAATACATAGAGCTGAACACGGCGTGTCAAAAAAAAAAGATAATAGAAAATTTATTTACGGAAATTAACGAAGTGTGCGAGTTCGGAACGAAATCAGAGAGAGAGGGAGAGAGAGAGAGAGAGAGAGAGAGAGAAAGAGAGAGAGAGAGAGAGGGAGAGAGAGGGAGAGAGAGAAAGAGAGAGAGAGAGAGAGGGAGGGAGAGAGAGGGAGAGAGAGAGAGAGGGAGGGAGAGAGAGAGAACAAAGAATGAATGAGATGAACATGGAACGCCCAAAAACCGTATAAATAAAAGCACGTTAAAAACTATCTTGTACGGAATATTTAAATTTACGAACTTCGTAAATATGTGTTTCAGTAATTGATCGTAGTTGTTTACAGAAAGCGAACATTAAAAGTAGAGAGTGAGAGACGTCACCGATTTTCACGTCCGTACCGGAAGTTGACATTGAGAAACCTTTTTAAAGAAGTGAATCTTAAATATAAAGCAATATTATTTATTTTTAATTAGAGATAAAAAAAATCAAATGAAGAGCCTAAGATTTATCCGAGGTCAAATTATTCATTTATCACGAGTATGGAAGTAAATAGTGAAGCCGTTTTCACGTGAAAAGCGATTACACACACACCTCTGTTTTATATATAGTATAGATATAGATATAACAAACAAATGATCATTAATGAAACAACAAATAAAAAAAATATACAAACACATGCTTGAATAAACATAAATGAACACACACACACACAACAAAATTCGTTAATACACAATAGATGCACACAGATATCATCGTCGTCGTTTAACGTCCGCCCTCCATCCTAACATGGGTGGGACGGTTTCACAAGAGCCGGCCAGGCAGAAGCTTGCACCAGACCTCTGTTGCTGTTTTGGCAGGAATTTTACAGCTGGATGCTAACATCAACCACTCAGCAGAGTGGACATCTACCTATATATATATATATATATATATATATATATATATAGATATGCAGGGCAGGGAATCATCAATTAGTAATAAAATTAATAATTAACAATTCTGCCGGGTAGCTCAGTATGAAAAAACCTTCTTCGGTAAATAATTTATAATTATAAATATATAGGGATTGACAGTAACCTGCTTCTCCAACATACTGAGAATTCAGAAATAGCAGTCAAGGAACTACTGATTTCAAAACTACAAATTATTACTCCAGATTGATAGCGATATTTTTGATACACACAGAACAAAAAAACAATCTGGAGTAATAATTTGTAGTTTTGAAATCAGTAGTTCCTTGACTGCTATTTCTGAATTCTCAGTATGTTGGAGAAGCAGGTTACTGTCAATCCCTATATATTTATAATTATAAATTATTTACCGAAGAAGGTTTTTTCATACTGAGCTACCCGGCAGAATTGTTAATTATTAATTTTATTACTAATTGATGATTCCCTGCCCTGCATATCTATATTTTAACAATAACTCCAAGGTGGATAGTTATACCGCAGGAATTCGTACGAGTCTCTTTCCTAAACGGAACTATTTCTGATACACGCTGAATTGAAATTCATTAGGGCAAGAGGTTTTGAACTTACAGGCCGATAAATTTCTTAACGTCTTCTTCACGTGGTATTGATGTTCACATGGTCAAAATTAACGTGAGTTATTTAGACATTAACAAATTTATTAGAATATTTAGCTGAAGATCAGAATAGAGTATTATGTACTCTTAACTGTGAAACAATTGTACTAAATTAACTAAAGGCAGGTGTTTTTTACTCTTCTCTATTGTTTTTTTGTTCTGTGTGTATCAAAAATATCGCTATCAATCTGGAGTAATAATTTGTAGTTTTGAAATCAGTAGTTCCTTGACTGCTATTTCTGAATTCTCAGTATGTTGGAGAAGCAGGTTACTGTCAATCCCTATATATTTATAATTATATATATATATATATATATATATATATATATATATATATATATATATATATATATCATCATTTAACGTCTGTTGTCCATACTGGCATGGGTTGAACAGTAATGTAAAATATATATATATATATATATATATTATAAAACAAGATTAGTTTTTAATATTTCATTTTATATAAAATCTCTTTTACTTGTATCAGTCATCAACGGTTGACAAGCGGTGGTGGGGAACAAACACAGACACAAAGATACACACTCATTATATATATATAATATATATGATGAGCTTCTTTCAGTTTCCCTCTACCAAATCCACTCACAAGGCTTCGGTTGGCCCGAGGCCATAGTAGAAGACATTTGCCCAAGGTGTCATGCAGAGAGACTGAACCCTGAACCATGTGGTTGAAAAATAAGCTTTTTACCACACAGCCATGCCTGTATCTATGTTAATATATGATACAAAAAATTATTAAAAAAAATAATAAAGCTTTATTACATTATTGTGTTTTGTTTCTAAACAGAAATTGGTTTGGGAAAAGCTTTGTAGCCAAGGCAAGTGTATCATACAAGCTACTCTGCACATTCTAATATTAATCTATATATTAGTGAAAAAAAAAAGTATGTATTGAGTATGGTTTGAAATTTCCCCAAGACACCTGATGAAGGCTGGAGAGTATATCAGCCGAAACGTTGTGTTAACAACAAAGAAGATGGGGACGAATATCCATCAAATGTAAATAATGTACATAATTCCTCATCTCTCAAATATAGAATTGTATTAAACTGATGTTTTTATGTAAATACCTTTATGTTTATGTAAGTATGCATCACCAAATATGAATAATATATATATTCTTAAACAAGAATATTAATGACAGTGACCTTGAAGTTTTGGGCATATAAGCCATTGGTGAACTGTCCAACAATGGTTTAACTGGCCAAAACGTCGAAGTCACTGTCTGTCAATAATTCAATGATATTTTTAAGAATAATAAATTCTTTCTCTACAGAAGTATAGAGTAACTCATCGAATTAATGTAAAATTGTTTCTATTATAACTGAATATAAAAACAAACAACACACCATCTCTCTCTCATAAATATATTATATATATATATCACCAGATGGAGTACTTTTTTGTTGATCTTTTTATCACAGTACTACATTATATATATGAGGATATATGCTTATGTATACATGTGTATGCGTGTGAGAGTGTGTACGCACACATACACACATATATGATTTGTTCCCAAGATGATATATCAACTTGAGTAATTTTCCTTTCATACTAATAAATACAATTTTTTCCAACGCAGACTTACCACCAGTCTCCTTGGATTCTGTTTATTTTTTTTTTCCACTTATAAATACATAGCAACCCCTCCACACACATACCATACCTACATACACCCACATCTAAACAAATAATAAAGGTGTGCATTCATGTTTGTGTGAATGAATATTTTGCAATCTAATCTGCTTTCATTTTGTATTTATGATAACCTTTCTGATAACATATTTATAGAAAGCCAATCTGTTATTCATAACATTTCTTTTATTACCATTTCCCTTTCATTACCCCGCCATCATTTCCTGTATTCTCTTTATTTGTTTTTTTTTTTTAATTTGTTTGTTTGTCTACTTCATTTCATTTCAACTTCCTCCACCCACCGCCTAAACATCCTTACATGAAGCAGGATTTGTTTATTTTTTCAAACTAGTTTCATTCATTGAACTGTGGCTACACCAGAACGCTACCCTCAATGTTTTTTTCCCCTCTTTTTTATTGATTATACCAACCTCATCACCCACTCATCACTTTGACATTTATTTTATGGGACATGGACAGGGAATAGGTGAAATCTACTTGGACAAACATGAACATAAGCAAAACATATACAGATATGTGTGTGTGTGTGTATATATATGTTTTTATCTTCAGTTATAATAAAACAATTTTACATTAATCTGATGGGTTATTCTATACTTTTGTAAAGTACAAATTTATTCTTATACGAGACTGTTTTTGACAGTGACTTCAAAGTTTCAGTCAACTAAGCCAAAACTTCGAAGTCACTATCAACAAGATTCTTGTATGAGAATTATATATATATATATAGGAAAATGAAATAATAATAATACCGCAGAATGCTAAACTGAAAGCATATTTTAATATAGATGTGTATAAGGAGGATTAAAAAGGATTTCTAACCGGCTTTCATCGCATGGCAAATTTTCAAGAAGGAAAATGAAAATAATGATCTTTACAAAAAAATAAAAAATATATAAAAAAATAAATATACCAATACATTATATTGTCTTTGAGCTTTTAAAGTTCAATGGTAATCCATGTAGATAATTGTTAGAAAAATAAGGATGCATGTAATTAAGATCAGTGTCATGTTTAAAAAAGGCTGAGAGTTTATGTGTTAAACAGGAAGTGTGGTGTCAAAACAGGAAGTGTGTGTAAGGGAAGACAATTCTGTGGGTCTTATACTCTTTAGTTGGAGTTCTGGACTCTTTGGCAACAGGAAGTTTATGTCTGTTCTTAGAGAAACAAGAAGTAAATTTATATGTACTTCAATGGGTAGGCGAGAGAAGGGAATATGGTCACCGAGGAGTTTGTATGTTAAGAAGGATTTGGAATTTCTCTATAAAAAGATTCTCCTTGTTGATTCGTTCTTGTGTAGAGATTCTGTCTTTACATTGATAGAAAGGGAATATAAGGAATTTAGGGTTTTTATTTCTGGCGCAAGAGTCTATGTGGCCACTGAGTGTAATTTGGCGGTGTTGTGGAATGTCAAGGAAGATGTAATGAAGACCAATTTCATAAAGAAAGGCAACAAGTGGAAAGATGAAGGTCTTGAGAAGATCCATATCCAAACCAGATAAGTATCTAAAGACTGGAAGCGATGATAATGATGATGTTCTATATATATATATATATATATATATATATATATATTTGTATTTCAGATGTTTTTTTTACCTGCTCGAAGAACTGATTGCAAGCCATGGAAATGCCACAGTAATATACTAGTGGATCAACCGAAATAAATTATTACACTATGGTATCAAGTACTTTTTCTCCTACTTTATTACCAACAGAAACACACACATACACACTCCTGTCTGAGTAACTGGTAGCATGTTGGGAAAACTCCAAAGCAACATGCTACTGGATCAACTGAAATAAATCACACACACATACACACACACACACACACACATCTATGTGTGTGTATATATGCTAATGGATGACTGTACAAGTTTGCCTGCATGCGTGACTTAATCATATGCATATGTTCAAAAGTGAAATAAAAAGTTTTTTTTTGAAAAAGAAATGTATGATTCATTTAACTAAAGTAGTTTGTTAAGTGATCCAGGCATATTTTTGTATTTGAGAGAGAGCGAGAGAGAGAGAGAGGGGTGGGGGAAATAAAGAAGAGGGAGAGTGAGAGATAAAGACTAGAGAAGATGAAAAAAAATCTTGTAGAGACGTGTAAAAGAGAAGTAAAAGAAAGCTCTTGATGTGATTTTTGAACTTTCTCATCCTTCAGAATAGTTGAGTAAATGGAAATGACACTTCAAGATGGTAAAAGAAGGTAAAGAAGGATTCTAAAAATATTAATGAAATTTATAGAAAATATATAACCAAATGAAAAGAAAATGATAACTATCAGCATTCAAATATTATACTTTCCATCAGGAAAGATGAAAAAATAAAATAAAACTTAGAATGATCAAAAAATATCTCAAAAAAAAAAAAAATGACAGATCGAAGACTCTTAAGAAAAAGAAAATAAGATAAACAATAACTCTATGTCTTCTGATTATTGTCAGAATGAAAGAAAATTAAAAAAAAAAACAATATATATATATACATATATAGATATAAAAATCAAAGATTTATTAAAATGCAAACATATAAAGAAATTTAAGAACAAAAAAAAACTAATAATAAAATTGACCCAAAGTATTGTCTATACTTTCTGATGTAATCAATTTTCTCTAGTGGTTCCAACATTATCTGATGACAATCATTAATCTTCTAAAGGATCACAGGATAATATTCCACACAGAAAGTTAAATGAAAAGATAACAGAACAATTGTACAACGTTTTTATTTTTTTTCCCCAATATTTTTTTCCTCCTTTTTTGAGTAGATCAGGTGAGTGTTGGGTTGAGTTGAAGAGAGAGACAGAGAGAGAGAGAAGACACAAGACAGTAAAACAATGGTCTGGAAAATCTAATCTGTCAGAAGTTTTATTATTTGATTTGAATGTCACACCCTGACAGTCTCCTCATGAGGTTTTGTGTTTCTGCATGTCAAAAACCATTTCAAAGGTTGTTTACTGCTAATGTTTGCTACAGATTTGGCATATTTCATTTTCCTTTTTATTTTTATTTCACCATCAGCTGAAAAATACTAAACAAATGTATTTTTCTCTTCATGTTACATGTTAACAGGCAAAGGTGTGACTGTGAGAAAAGAGACTTGCTTTCCAACCATGTGGTTTTGAGTTCAGTCCTACTGTGTGGCACCTTCGGCAAGTTTCTATTATTATGGGCCCTGGGCCAACCAAAGCCTAGAGAGTGGGTTTGGTAGACAGAAACTGAAATCTTGTCATACACACATGTGTGTGCATGTACTCTCTCCTTGTCTTGACATCACATGATAGTAAACCAGTGTCATCATTATGCAAGCAGTGTCTGTCCCTTCCAATCTTTAGTTAAAACATGTCTAGTTGTGAAGAAATATCACCTTACTAGGAAAGCAGGCTGGAGTTGGCTGCAGAAAGTATGTTACAAGGGTATCTGGTTGCAACAAATTCTGCTTGACTCATATAAGCATGGCAAAGTGGATGTCGAAACAATGACGATAATGTTACATCACAAAGTGACTTTCAACTCTTTTCTATACCTGTACTCAGGGCTGGTTTTAAGCCAATTAGACAGATTTATTCAAATTGGGCTCTGAGCTAAGAGAGGGCCCTGTGCATATGCTTGAGTGGAGGATGCTATGATGAATTTTTAGTATATCATTTTAGCTAATAATGGAGCCTCAAGCCCTCAACACTTTTTGGCTGGGATTGGTTTATTACACAAAGCATAAAACATCAATCTACAGCTTTTGCAGAGTAGAGGGCCCCACTGACTATTCTGTAATTGGGCCCTGCACTTCCTAGTGCAGGCCCTGCCTGTACTTATATGACAAAATTTCAAGAAATGTATTACTAGAATATATGCTCTTCTTGTAGTTTAGTGCCAGCCCAGCCTTAATTAAGTAGATCTATTATACAGAGTGTTCTAGCTATGACCATCCTCTCCTTTATTTGAGCATCCTGTATGTTTCCCCCCATAGACTGCTGCCTTGGCATTGTGGGGAGCTTACATGCATGTGACCCTGAGAGTTGTACCAGCAGAGTGTTTAGCACTATGCTTTACAGATTCAATGATGCCAGATAGGTCAAAAGATAAAAAAACAGATTAAAAGATAGTCCCCAGTCTTCCAGGTAAAGGGTTTTGCATGGAGTTAGCAACGCCCTTACTCTGTAAAAACTTACATCAACTATAGAAATGTCATAGAAGAAACCAAAGCAAATTTCACAATTCTAGGGATCAAAAATAAAGACCTAAGACAGACAAGGGTCTGAGTGAGTGAATAATCATGTATCCAATGGTATGTTATTAAATGTAGTCTTAGACATGAACTTATAAAAGATAGTAGGGTATATCAAGAGAAAATTTAGCTGCTATTTATAGCAGGTCAAGCAGCAATTTCTCTAAGCTCATCAACTCTATTTCTCTATACTTAAGCTAAATGATATCCTTGTTTTACTCCAATAGAGAAAACATAAGCTCAAACTGGAAATCTTTTATTCTGTACACTACACACCCTTGTGTGTTTGGAAACAGACTTTTGATATCTTTTTTATCAATTTTTTTTACACTTGCTTCAATCATTAGACTGTGGTCTTGCTGGGGAACTGCCTTTGAAGAATTTTTAGTCAAACAAATTGACTCCAGTACTTATTTTATGTTTTTAAACCTGGTACTCATTGTATCGTCTCTTTTGCCAAAATGTTAAGTCACAGGGATGTAAACAAAACCAACACCATTTGTCAAGTGGTGGTAGTGGTCGGGGGGACAAACATAGACACAAAGACATATGCACATACACACATATATATGATGGGTTTCTTTCAGTTTCCATCAACCAAATCCACACACATTATCTTTTGTTGTCTCAAGGCTATAGTAGAAGACATTTGCCCAAGGTGCCACACAGTGGGACTGAATCTGGAACATGGTTGGGAAGTAAGCTTCTTACCACACAAGGTTAGCATTTCTCAAACAGGGTACCCTAGAACCCTATGGATTCCTGACTGGTTCCACAAGAGAAAGTGATAAATAGGTTATTTATATGGAAATGCTTACTTTCTAGTCATATTTCAATTTAATTCTATGTTTGTAATTTTATTAAATACACAGATTATATGCATATATTCCTTAAGGTAATAAAATATCATGGCTGCTTTAAGGAGACTATGAATAAAATACTTTGTAGAGAATTGTAAGGGAAATTGGTCTAAATAAGGTCATAAGATAAAATTTCTTAGGCCTTTTTTGTGGTACCTGATAGCTTTAGCACTGTTAAACCTTTTAAAGGCAATTTTCATCTCTTTTGAAATAACTTAATGGAAAAAGAAAGAACAGATCAATAAAAAATATTAAGTAAATTTAACATAGGTTCATCAAGAGAAAATGGTTGAGAACTGTTGCCCTATGGTATCATGATCTCTTGGTTAGAAATCACTCATGTATAGGCTTCCTTATTGCTTAAGACACAGTAATTTGTATAAACAAATAAAATAGCACAACACATTAACAGGCCTCAACTTTAGTAATTTTACTATAACTAATTTAGTACATTATGGTATCAAGCTGCTGCTACTTCACATTGAGAGGACACAGCTTGGGTACATCTGATATGTAGCCAGAAGACTGCAAGAAAGAATCAGAAGATAAACATTTCAAGCTGAGCCAACCAGCAAGAGATCTACGGATAGACCAAGAATGAGATAGTTGGATAATATCCATAATCTTAGTTGATCATGTTCAGGAATCCAGCATGAAAATTTAATGGTTGCTTCTGATAGGAACTCTATGGACGAGGTGCCTGAGGATTTTACTCCTATAACTTTTCCAGGAATAATAGATGTCGAAAATGGATGAACTGGCAGAAACATGAAGAGTGTTGGATAGAGTGTCTTGCAATATTTGTTCCAATACTTTACACCCTGAGTTCAAATCCTGTTTAAGTCAACTTTGCTTTTCAGCCTTTTGGGATTACTAAAAGTGTCAGACCATGGCAGTGGATAAGTGGAATGTTAGTAGGTTCAAAGATATATCCTACTATATCTCTTTTGGCTCTGTATGTTCTGAGTTTAAACTTCATATCCTGTTACTGGCAAAGATGGTAAAGCAAGTGCCTAAATATTTCAGCTGATCACACTCAGTGCTAACACACCAGCCATCATACGGGGATATTCAAATCCTGTGCACTTAATGAACAAAGTTTGTAGCTTCCAGTTTTATATACAAACCATCACATCTTTTGTGTAATGTAAACATATCAATAATAATTTGGGTTTCTTACTGTTGAAAATGTCTTTTGTTTTATACACTAATATTAGTCTCACTCTATATAATCAAAAAGAAACCAATTAGGAGCTTGAACATAACAGTCATTTAGTGATAGGTATGCCAGGTCCCTATAACTGTTGTTGATGAGATCACAGAAGTGACAAAAATGGTACCACTTCAAAAAATAAAATACAAGAGTAAATAACCATTTTCCTGTGTTCTTAACTCATTTTGCTTCAGATAAATTTGAATAGAATGAAGAATTTAGTAAAATATTTTGCTACTAAATTTAGTGTATGTAAAATAAATTAACAAAAAATGTTGATGGAAGGTTTTTCTTCAGGTCACTTTAAAACAGGAAGTTTCTCTCATAGTACCAGGGATAGTGTTGGGGGTATTGGTAATAAAACAGTTACATGACTAACATGTTTCTTCTATGATGTAATTGTTTGAGTTTTAACATATTGTCTAGACCAATTCAACTCACAAACATTTATTCATATTGTCTTGAATTAATCATGAATTATCTTGTAGCTTCAAAGTTTTATGTGATATTTTTAAAATGCGTAGTTGAATAGGTGTGAGAGGCCAGATTTGGCCAGTTTAAATATAATAGAGCAGAATATTTTGGTCAAATATGGTTAGTTTAACTGCAAAAGGGTTAAAACTTCATTTTTGGAAGACTATAATTCACACCATGATACACTTGAAGAAAACGAAGAAGCCTCTATGTGGTTACTTAATCTGCTAGATATAGCAGCAAAATTTCCTTCAAATCTTACCCTACTACCTTAAACGAAGGGGAAAAAAAGTCATTTAGTTTGCAAACGTGTGTATGTGTATTAGTGTATGTATGCATGTATGAGTGTGTGTATGCATGCATATGCATTCATGAAAAAATATGTACCAAGCAAATAAATAAGTACTGGGGTTGACATGATTGACTAAGCACTAAACCCATGAAATATGACTGCAATAAGTAAGAGAATGAAAAAAATAAAATAAAAATGTAAAAATAATGTAATCAGTGAGAAACATAAAAACAAGTTAAGATTGGAATATCACTTTTAATTGTAAATGTCAGATCACTCATGACCTGGGGTTAAACAACCACAACAACAACTATATTTTTTCACATAATTCTGAATATGACATTGAATAGTTTGAGGCTCTACTCACTCTCTCTCACACAGACGCACGCACGCGTACAAATACATCTAAGCTGCATGTGCAGATGATGATGACTTTGAAATATATCATCTTATATCTGTTACTATTTCAAGCAGCTCATATGATTTTGATCTTTTTATCAACACTCTTGTAGCTAACATTACCACCATGTCATATCACTGACATCATTTATCTCACATCGTTGCATTTAGCCAACAACATTAGCTGAAACTGATATGTGTGTCTATATATATATATATATATATATATATATATATATATATATATAATGTGCATATTCACACAAGAATGTATTATATATGTATATATTCTCTCTCTCTTTTTACTCTTTTACTTGTTTCAGTCATTTGACTGCGGCCACACTGGAGCACCGCCTTTTAGTCAAGCAAATCAACCCCGGGAATTATTCTTTGGAAGCCTAGTACTTATTCTATCGGACTGTTTTGCCGAACCGCTAAGTTACAGGGACGTAAACACAGTACCATCAGTTGTCAAGCGATGCTGGGGGGACAAACACAAACACACAAACACATATATATATATATATCTTTTACTTGTTTCAGTCATTTGACTGTGGCCATGCTGGAGCAGCGCCTTTAGTTGAGCAAATCGACCCCAGGACTTATTTTTAGTAAGCTTAGTACTTATTCTATTGGTCTCTTTTGCCGAACCGCTAAGTTAAGGGGACGTAAACACACCAGCATCGGTGGTGGTCAAGCGATGTTGGGGGACAAACACAAACACAAAAACATATACACACACATACATACATATACATATAAATGATGGGTTTCTTTCAGTTTCTGTCTACCAAATCCACTCACAAGGCTTTGGTCAGCCCGAGGATATAGTAGAAGACACTTGCCCAAGGTGTTTTACATTAATCTGATGGGTTATTCTATACTTTTGTAAAGTACAAATTTATTCTTATACGAGACTGTTTTTGACAGTGACTTCAAAGTTTCAGTCAACTAAGCTGAAATTTTGAAGTCACTATCAACAAGATTCTTGTATGAGAATTATATATATATATATATATATATATAGGAAAACAAAATAATAATAGTAAGGCAGAATGCTAAACTGAAAGCATATTTTAATATAGATGTGTATAAGGAGGATAAAAAAGGATTTCTAACCAGCTTTCATTGCATGGCAAATTTTCAAGAAGGAGGAAAATGAAAAAAAATATATAAAAAAATAAATATACCAATGCATTATAATGTCTGAGTTTTTAAAGTTCCATGGTAATCCATGTAGATAAATGTTAGATAGATTAGGATGCATGGAATTAAGAATGTTGTGTTTAAAAAAGGCTGAGAATTTATGTGTTAAATAGGAAGTGTGGTGTCAAAACAGGAAGTGTAAGGGAAGACAATTCTGTGGGTTTTATACTCTTTAGTTGGAGTTCTGGACTCTTTGTCAACAGGAAGTTTCTCTAAGAACAGACATAAAATTCCTGTTGACAAAGAGTCCAGAACTCAAACTAAAGAGTATAAAACTCACAGAATTGTCTTCCCTTACACACACTTCCTGTTTTGACACCACACTTCCTATTTAACACATAAACTCTCAGCCTTTTTTAAACACAACATTCTTAATTCCATGCATCCTAATCTATCTAACAATTATCTACATGGATTACCATGGAACTTTAAAAACTCAAAGACAATATAATGCATTGGTATCTTTATTTTTTATATATTTTTTCATTTTCCTTCTTCTTGAAAATTTGGCATGCAATGAAAGCCGGTTAGAAATCCTTTTTTATCCTCTTTATACACATCTATATTAAAATATGCTTTCAGTTTAGCATTCTGCCTTATTATTATAATTATTTTTTATTTTCCTATATATATATATATATATATATATATATATACATACATACATACATACATACATACATATATACACACACATATAGGGTCATCCCATAAATAATGCGGTGGAGGGGGGTTCATTGCATGAACTAAATGTTGGAGGGGGACAGGATAAACTACCTGCATCAACTTGCTCCAAAAGCAGGCAGTAATTGTATCTTATTAGTGCAGTTTAATTTTAACAGTTATTTTTTTCAAAGCTATAATGGAAGTGACAAAGCATATTTGGCATATTTTGCTTTATAAATTCAATCAAGGCAACAATGCAACAGAAAGTGTGAGGAATATCAATGCAGTATATGAGGACTGGACAATAAATGTAAGCCAATGTCAAT
The DNA here is from genome assembly GCF_046866305.1 of Octopus bimaculoides. Classification (NCBI taxonomy): domain Eukaryota; kingdom Metazoa; phylum Mollusca; class Cephalopoda; order Octopoda; family Octopodidae; genus Octopus; species Octopus bimaculoides. The sequence goes on from NC_142928.1 coordinate 102,785,218, forward strand.
AGTGGTTCCAGAAATTCTGAGCTGAAAACTACAGCGTAGAAGAGGACCCTCATCTGGAAGATCTGCAGAGCTCAATGAGGACATCGTAACCATTAAGGAACTAGGAGATAAGCTTGGATTTGGTTATTCAACCATTCATCAACACCGTGCCATTGGAAAAGTCAACAATTGGGTTAATGGGTTCCTTACAAACTTTGTGAGTCTAATCACACACAGAGTGAATTTGTGCTCTTCTTTGCTGTCATATTTCATGAAAGAACCTTTTTTTAATACCGAATAGTGACTGGTGATGAGAAATGTGTTCTCTATAAAAATGCCAAGTGCCGAAGACAGTGGGTAGGGAGAGCAGAAACACCGGCACCCCAAACTAAAGAACGCCTTCACCCACGTAAGGTTTTGTTATCTGCTTGGTGGGATACGAAAGGTTTAGTCCAATTTGAACTTTTAAACCCAAACCAAATTATAACAAAGATCTACTGCAAGCAGCTTGAGTGGATTAAGTCAGCACTAGAAGAAAAATGACCAGATCTTTGGTTTCAAGAGGAAAAGTGTTCTTCCATCTGGATAATGCTAAGCCACAAACAGTGAGGATGACATTCCAAAAGCTGGAGCAGTTTGAATAGGAAATAATGCCTTACTCAGCATATTCACTGGACACAGCCCCATCTGATTATCATTTATTCTCCAGTCTTCAAAATAAACAGAAAAAATATAGCAGGCGATATCAGTACAGTACTGGAGAAGTATTTTTCATCATGGACAAGTGAATATTGGAAGAGGGGCCTTGCAAGTCTACCAAATAGATAGAAGAGCATTGTAGAAAATGAGGGGAGAGTATATTTTAGATTAAAATAGAACTTTATTTTAAATTTGAAAAATAAAAGAAATACAAAAAACTGCATTATCTATGGGATGACCCAATATATACATACAGATATACATAAACACATACATACAAACATATATACATACACACATGTATACACATATATACATATACACACATATATACATATATATATACACATACATACACACACATATACATATATACATATACATACATACACATATGTATATACACAAATAGATACATACACATATATATATATACACATATACATACACATACACACACACACACATATATATACACACATGCACACCCATATATACACATATATACACACACACATATGTGTCATAGAATGGCGTCTTATGCTATAGGTCATGGGTATCAAACTTAATAGCACAGGGAGCCAAAATTCAAATCACACTTAAGGTTGTGGGTCGAAATGGATAAACATTTATTAAGTAGTGGAAATCTAAACCATTTTTTAAAAACAATGATAAGAATTAAAACAGACAAAAGTTAAAATAATAGCAACTCAAGGCATACCAATTTTCACTCTGATGCCAATTTGTCAGAGCTGGCTGTTTCGAACTTTTCTTGGCAACAAATTATGTTTGGAATAAGGTTCTGTGTTATGGAGATTCTCAAGATGGACTGTGGGTATTCATCAGTGAGAGGACTCCAGTGTGATGTTCTGTTATTTTTCATCACAGAGAACAGCTACTCACACAGATATGTGCTACCAAACATGCTCAAGTTTGAGCTGCATGTAGATGAAGCTTGGGCGTCTCTTTAGGAATGAAATGAGCTGTGCAGGCCCCTAATTTACTTTTGGTGCCCCAGTACACTGCAACTCTATGAGCTCCATCTGCAAATGTACAGGAGCAGTTTCTACGTTGATGGCAAATGGGTTGTAAAACAGCTCAAAATTACTTGTCTGTACTTCAAAGTTACTAAAATGCCATGTGAACTCAGTTTTTCAGTAAAGTGTGCATTTGGAAACACCATGGTGCTGACTTGGTTCAACGTTGCTTTGCAATAAGGAAAGAGAAACAAGTTGCGTAGGTGCATTTGTGTCTCCCATAAGTGTGAAGCTTCAACTGAAATGCCTTCACTGCATCATGCATATCAGTGATCAAGTGCTTCCGTTCCTGGAGCTGTAGGTTTAAGATGTTGAGATGAGTAGTTATGACAGACAGCAATGCCATCTCACATTTTCACTTTTTATCCAGAAAAACTGTGGAGTCTTTTCTTTGATGTCCATGAACTGACAGATTTCCTCGATCAGCAGGAAAACTCTGAGAACTTTTCCCTGGCTTAGCCATTGCAGCTCTGTATAAGGCATATCGCTGAACTCTGAATCTATTTCCTCAAAAAAAGACTGAAATTGGCAGTGATTTAAACCTTTGGCTCTGATAAAGCTGATGGTTTGTGTTAGAGTGTTCATTACATGCTCCATGTTGAGGACTTTACCACACAGCGATCCTTGGTGTATGATGCAGTGATATACTGTCAACTCACCAGTACAGTCCTCCTGCATCTTTAACAGCATACTTCCTACTAGTCCACTTTTTCACTGCACATCGCTGGTGCTCCATCTGTTTTAAGTTCAACAAGTTAGCTCCAAGGCAGGTTCATGTCAGTTACACTTCAACATATGTTGTCAAAAATGTCTTTTCCTGTTGTTGTCCCATGCATGGATTTCATGTAAACTGGATTCCACTCCACGGACGAAGATGGCGAGCTGTGCAGTGACAGTCGTATCATTATTTTCTTTGACACCAAGAAAATATACAACAAAGTCCTTGCCTTTTCAATCAGCTGTGTCTTCACATCAGTGGCTATCTCACAAACTTGATCAGTAATTGTATATCTGCTAAGGATTTCATTTGCAAACATTTGCTTTTTGTCTGGACAAGACGTCACATACTTCCATCATGCATTTCTTCAGAAACTCTCTCAGTCAATGGTTGGGGTTGATTTGGCGATCTCCTCTGCCACAATAAAATTTGCTTTCGCAGCAGCTTCTCTTTGTGATTTTGCTTTCATGAAAAACCCCTGCTGTGATGTTAGATTGCTTTTCGATTCTTCTACTTTCTGTAGCTTCTGTTCTGCATGTAAGTTTTTCGATTTGTCTCGTAGTGCCATCTTTGATTATATTCCTTGATCACAGCCACATTATCTCCACAATTTAGACACACAGGTTTACTGCCAGTATCAGTAAACATATATTGAGCCTCCCGTGGCTTTGAAAGGCTCTCTTTTCAGAATAAACTTTTCTCATGACCATTTTAATGGCTAGCTTTGATTTAAAATTAAGATTGCGCATCTACCGATAGACACTTGATTGATATGGCATAAGAGGGAAGGAGTGATGCAATATCCAGGCACCACACTACTTTCATCTCTTATGCGCCAATCCAAAATGAACAACAGGACGTTGCTAGGTTACTGTAATGACGAACATGCATGCACTTGACGCGAGAATGCTCTCAGGCAGCTTTTCGTTCGACAAAGCTGCTAAATTGGGGAATTTATGGTTTGCACTTCATATCACCGGGCCATTAAAAAATATTTGCCAAAAATTCTCTCACAGGCCGGATATGGCCCGTGGGTTTTGAGTTTGACACCTGTGCTATAGGCTCAGCTCAACCAATACATTTTTAGTGAAACTGAAAGAGAGAAACTGAAGAAATCTGTAGAGTGTGCGTGTGTTTTTGGAGAGAGAGAGAGAGAGAGAGAGAGAGAGAGACGTATTAGACTGTAGCCTTAGATACAATGTTAAAAGAATTAATACGATCATCACGGCAGTAATATCTTTGGTCATAGATTTGATTGTTCAGAGCTGCACACATATACAGAAAGACACATCGAAACACACGCACACACATCCATGAAACAAAATATTTACATTTAATGATGCTTGTAGATGAAATATGTGAACATTACAGACATGATTAGGTGATCGATAATGAGCAAGTAAAAAATGATTGCTCAAATTATTAAACTCATTTTGAGCATATGTTTATTGTTAATCAGCATATTAACTCAGTTTCTCTCATCATCTTTTATGATAAAAGTTTGGAAATAGACAAATAAATAGGATAAAATAATGCCATTAAAACAGCTGTTAGATTCACAACAAAAACTAAAAAAATAACATATATATATATATATATATATATATATATATATATATATATATATATATATATATATATATATACCTTTATATACTTTAATTTGAATTTATTCCTGATTTAGATATACATTTAGACATAAGAAAGTTTAAAGAAACAGGGAAAAGAAATGAAGAAAAATCATGTTTTACTGACTGACATAAGAAAACTTTAACATTTCAAATTTTATATATAGCTTGCAACAAGAATAAAGGTGAAAGAAAACAAGGATATTAAATAATATTGGATGAAAAAGGTTCAACAAAGAAAATTACAAATGTTTCAACCAGTTTTATCCTGTTGAAATGATTTCTTTCTGCTTTTCGTTTTTGTCGTATTCTAAATTGATCTACAAAATATATTTATTCTAATATGGCTGCCAGACAACATCGTGCACCAGCTTATTATTAACATTGTTATTTATTAGTTTCCAAATTGCGGTAATTATATGTGAACAAGTACGAACATTTATTGACAAAACCAAAATAAAAATAAAATTTTAAAAAATCCTAAAATATAAAAAACAACATTATAACATATATTCATCTATTTTCTAATTTGCCTTGTTAGTATCTCAGGAAATCAAGAGGAAATGTTAAACAAAAAAATATTAAAATTAACGAAGGAAAAAGAAATTAAACATGCCTAGCAACAGTCTAAGTGATTATATCTTTATTTGTCTAATCATATAAATTTTGTCAATTGGAGAATTAAATTTCCTAAGGCATTTACACACACACATTCAAATACAATTATACCCGTAACTGCAGACTGGTAGACATATAGACAGACAGGTATGCATATATGTAGTTTAAAGTTTACACTAGAGGTAAATTAGTAAATTATACTTTGTGTACGTCAGATGGAAATATATTGTCAAAAACGACCGATGGAATAAGCATGAAAGAATAAGAACTGGGGTCGTATTCATTCAACTTTCAAGATGGTGCTCCTGCATGGCCGCAGTCCAGTAACTGAAACATGTAAAAGATATAAAAGAAAAAAACAGGTTTGGCCAAAAGTCAGCCGACAGTAAATCAAAATTCCATAAATACTATCTGTAATTCTGCATCGACTCGAATGGAAAAATGTGTCGCTCAAGAAGATACTTCAGTATGTACTATTTTCATGATGCTTCATATTTAAATGTTTTTATTAAATTCATTCAGTTGTTAAACAAATAAATCTTGGAATTAAATGGTTTTGATTTACTATCAGGTGACTTTTGGCCAACCATATATATATATATATATATATATATATATATATATATATATATCTGTAAAAAATATCTGACATTTATTCGGTAGCCATAATAAAACTCCGAGTTTCGGATGCCGGGGTGGGAGCCCACGCCAACATCTCTTCAGATGTTGGCGTGGGCTCCCATCCTGGCATCCGAAACTCGGAGTTTTATCATAGCTACTGAATAAGTGTCACATATTTTTACATATAAATTCCTGTTTGCATAATATCGAGGTCTCTTTCTTTCTTTTGTTGTCCTTCCTGTCAAATATATATATATATATATATATATATATATATATATATATGCATATATATACACACACATATGTACGTGCCTACATGTATATGTATAGAAACATGCATATATGGGTACAAGACATCAAAGAAACGTGAGCAAAATGAGAAACGAGAACATAAAAAAACAAAAGCATGGAAAACGAACACTGTACAACGAAAGAAACAACTAGACAAACGAGACAGGCAACATAAAGAACATTCCCTTCCTCCGTTGTCCCGTTTTATCTACTCCGCGTTCAGTTCTTACCTAGTTTTCGTGTAACGACGAAGGGAATAACTGAATAAAGAGTATAAACTATTAAAAGTGACTCGGTGATGACGGAGGCGTAGACGGTGACACTAGCGTTGATTATGATGAAAGGAGAGACAGAGAGAGAGAAGCGGAAATAGTGAGATCAATGAAAGAGAGAGACAAAGAGAAAAACAGGAGAGAGAGAGAGAGAGAGAGACAGAGAAAAAAAGGTGGAAATAATGGAAACAATAAAAAGATACAAAAAGAGAGAGAGGGAGAGGTGGGGAAGACGGAGAAAGAGTGAGAATAAGTAAGCATACGAAAGAAAGAGGGTGAAAGTGATAGAAAGATTTTAACACGATGAAGAAAGGGGGAAAGGGAAGAATACAAAAATGTAGCAGAAATTGTGATGTCACAATATCTTTCGTTAGCCAAATCTTCCCCCTTCTCTTCCTCTGGATTCCTTTGAAGTGTTTTTGAAATGTATCTGAGAATATAAAATAACTGCTTCAGAGTTAGAAACAAGGCTAGCAATTTTGAGGGAATCGGGTTAGTCGATATCATCGATAACATTGACTCCCGAGAAAGTATTATTTTGTTACAAGAATGGAAACAATGTTAAGATTCTCCGTATACATGTATGAAATGTACTTGAATTGGGAGGCACTTACTTTAAGAAGCCCTCATACGGATGTTGGCTCTTCGAAAGTTAAAAGGTGCACGAATGTGCATATTAATGTGCACTAAGTATGTATGTGTGTGTGTGGGGGGGGGGGGGGGTGTAAAAGCTAAATTGTAATCAAAATATAACTCCAGATAGTTTTATCAAGTATACTCTTTACTCTTTTACTCTTTTACTTGTTTCAGTCATTTGACTGTGGCCATGCTGGAGCACCACCTTTTAGTCGATCAAATCGACCCCGGGACTTATTCTTTGTAAGCCCAGTACTTATTCTATCGGTCTCTTTTGCTGAACCGCTAAGTTACGCGGACGTAAACACACCAGTATCGGTTGTCAAGCGATGGGGGGGGGGGGACAAATACACATACACACATATATATATATATATATATATATATATATATATATATATATATATATATATATATACGACGGGCTTCTTTCAGTTTCTGTCTACCAAATCCACTCACAAGGCTTTGGTCGGCCCGAGGCTATAGTAGAAGACACTTGCCCAAGGTGCTACGGAGTGGGACTGAATCCGGAACCATGTGGTTCGTAAGCAAGCTACTTACCACACAGCCACTCCTACGCATAATATGTTTGTAAATATTACAAGGTGATTGTCAAAATAATTATAATCCTTTCTACTACAGGCACAAGGCCTGTAATTTTTGTTGGGAAGGGACTAGTTGATTACATCCACTCCATTGATAATTCTTATCGCTATTGTAAAAGAGACACCTTTGGCAAAGTGTTCCTGGGTTCCTTGCATATAGAAAAAATACTAGATAGTCATGGCCAGAATGCTTTTGATCATAGATTTGCTCCACCAGGGCTGACCTGGGGTTAAACAACAACAACTAAAGGGAGCTGCTACATAGTTACTTGCTCTGGTAGAAATAGCAGCTAAATTTCAGCTGAATGACCCTTTACAATCTTCAGAAGGGATACATATTGGTTTATCTTTTACTTGTTTCAGTCATTAGATTGTGGCCATGCTGGGGCACCGCCTTAAAAAGTTTAGCCAAACAAATCAGCCCCAGGACTTATTTTTAAGTCTTGTTCTTATTCTATCAGTTTCTTTTGCCAAACCATTATGTTACAGGGACATAAATCAATAACGTTTGTCAAGCAATGATAGGAAACAAATACAAATAGACACACACGCACATACGCGATGGGCTTCCACACAGTTTCCATCTACCAAATACACTCACAAGACATTGGTCAGTCAGGGGTTATAGCAAAGGTGCAACACAGTGGAACTGAACCTGAAACCACTTGGTTACAAAGTGAGCTTTTTAATCACACAGCTGTGCCTTCTGCATAATACAAATCAGGTTTACAAATATGCAATGTCTGAGAGGACAGAGAGGTCATGATCGGAATCGTTTAGACCAGTGGGTCCTCAATCGGGGTCCATGTGGCTTTTAGGGTTCCCTATCAAATTTTGTTGTTAAAATTTATCTGCAACAAATTGCTTATACTTCTACAATACACAAAATATAAAAAATTTTTTTTTACCTAATTCTTTTATTCTTTTACTTGTTTCAGTCAGTTGACTGCGGCCATGCTGGAGCACCGCCTTAAAAGGTATTAGTTTAAGAAATCGACCCCAGGACTAAATCTTTGTAAGCCTAGTACTTATTCTATCGGTCTCATTTGCTGAACCACTAAGTTACAGAGACAAACACACCAGCATCGGTTGTCAAGCGATAGCGGTGGGGGGGGGGGGCAAACACACACACACATATGCGGTTAGTTTCCACCTACCAAATCCACTCACAATGCTTTGGTCGGTCCAAGGCTATAGTAGAAGACACTCATCCAAGGTGTCATGCAGAGGGACTGAACCCAGCACCATGTTGTTGGAAAGCAAGCTTCTTACCACACAGCCACACCTGCATCTAATAATATTTAATTATAAAAATACAGGAGAATTTTTTTAATATTCATCAAATGACTACAGAGGCCCAGTAGAGTTAAATAGGAATCAAAGGAGTCCAGAAGCAAAAGATGGTTGAGAAACATTGGTTTAGATAGTATGGTGTAATTTGAGGTTAATTCGGTTGTTATTTCTAACTGCAAGTCATGCATAATGGCTTCCCTCACTGACTCACACTCCCTCAAAATTGAAGGTGATGACGAAAAGAGAAGAGGATAACAGCATCATTTTCAGCAGCCAGTCTGTATATAACTGGTGCTACTCTGGTTATGATGACGAGTGTTCCAGTTGATCTGGTCAAAAGAACAGCCTGCTTGTGAAATTAAGTGTGCAAGTGGTTGAGCACTCCACAGACTCATGTCTCCTTGATGTAGTTCTCTGGGAGATTCAGTGTGACACTGAAGGCAACAAGGCTGGCCCTTTTGAATCATAGGTACTACTCATTTTTGAGTGAACTGGTGCAACATGAAATAAGTATCCTGCTCAAAGATGCAATGATGATTGTAAGCTGGATACCCTAACCATTAAGCCATGTGCCTTCAGTCCGTATATACTATCTGGAGAAATGAGTTTAAAATGTGCAAATGTTCTATTGCAATTGAGTAAGATTTATTTCCCAGTTTTTAACTGTATAACCCCAAAGTTCAATATCTTAATGTTCTCAGTCTATTGCTTATAAGTTATATTTATAAATTCACTTTCAAATCTCAGTCTTCATTCATTCATTCTGATCAATCAAAAATGCTAAAAATAACTTTTATAGACTGACTTTCTTTTATAGATCGGTCAGTAACCTTACCTTCAATAAATCTAACTGCAGGTCCTATACATACCTCAGCCACATGTAAATGATTATATATATGTGTGTGTGTGTGTATATGTGGCTTAATGGTTGGGGTATTTGGTTCATGACTGTAAGGTCATGAGTTTGATTCCTGGCAGTGCATTGTGTCCTTAAGCAACAGGCTTTATTTCATGTTGCTCCAGTCCATTCATTTGGCAAAAATAAGTAGTACCTGTAATTCAAAGGTCCAGCCTTAGCACATTTTGTGTCATGCTGAATAACCCTGAGAACTACGATAATGGTACACATGTCTGTGAAGTACTCAGCCACTTGCAGGTTAATTTCAGGAGCAGCCTTTTCCGCTGATCGGATCATCTGAAACCCTCATTGTTGTAATCAACAGAGTGCCAGTTCACATATTTATAGGAAGTTAATTACATGGCCAACCATAGAAGGACCAATGGTTTCGTATCTATAAGGCTAAGTGCTTTATAAATGCGAAAGCATGTGTCACTCTAGCCCACAGCCATAAAAGTCCAATGAGCCATCTATAAAGCTAAGCACTTCATAAATGTGAAACCATTAGTCACTCTATGACTGGCCATATAATTAACTTCCTATAAATACATTACTGCTCAAATGAAATTTAGTGAAATTTCTAAAAAAATTCACTGCCCTATATATTTTATGTATATGTCTTTAGCAATTTTTAAAAGATTAATTTGGCAGTTATTCATTTACTGCCGAATGAAACTGTGCTTGCACGGTGAATTTGAAAAAATATAATGTATAACGAAGAGACACGTGTTAATCATCTCTTAATTATATATTAGTGTTATAGCGCAGTCACTTGAAAAATTCGCCTAGCAAATTATTTTATTTGCTAAAAAAATTTAGAAACCTAGGTCTGACCGGAATAAAATAACAAGGTAAAAGTTTTTATTTTTCATTCCTTTTGAAAATTTGCTCTTAAATGTGGTTTTGGTCGTTTTGACTACTTCTTCTAGTGTGTAAAACTGCCTGTTGAAGGCAGTTTTCTCTTGTGTTTAAATTTGCTGCTCAAATATTTAGAGTGTGCTTCTTTCACAGATATATGATCTACTGATGATATATATATATATATATATATATATATATATATATATATATATATATATATATATATATATATATATATATATATATATGTATGTATATGAGACAAGGTATAAATAATGGTTATTACATATTTTTCCTTCTTAGAATTATCTGAGTTGTCTCTTCTGGAGTCTATCAGGTTGGATATTTACCTTATCCTTTACTTGTTTCAGTCATTTGACTGTGGTCATGCTGGGGCACCACCTTGAAAGTTTAGTCAAATGTATTGATCCCAGTACTTATTTTGTTTTCAAAGCCTAGTACTTTCTCTATCACTCTCTTTTGCCAAACTGCTAAGTTACATGGACATAAACACACAAGCACCAGAGGTCATGTGGTGGTTGGGGACAAACACAAAAACTAAGACACACACACATATACGATGGGCTTCTTTCACTTTCCATCTACCACATCTACTCACAAAGCTTTCGTCAACCTGAGACTATAGTAGAAGACATTTGCCCAAGGTGCTACTCAGTGGGACTGAACCCTGGACCAGGTAGTTGGGAAGCAAGCTTCTTACTATACAGCCATGTCAGTCTGTTGCCTGTTCAGGAAAGAACCTATAAGTATGAGCTTGTTGGAGCTGCTAGCAATGAACTCTGAGATTCATGTAAGATGGACATAATTGGTTACCAACCATGACTATTGTGAAGATTGGTCTGGTGTTTTCTTTTAGCGAGGAAGAGTGAAATCATCTTAAACTGAAGGATTTACATGACAAAAGAAGTTCTATGGTGGACATAGTTAAAAGATTTGGGGACAGAGTGTTTGTTTCTTCTCAGGCCAAGTTCTTATCAATTTCTTTCAGTAAGAGAAAGGTGAAATTAGAGGTGATGCTCTTTAGTAAAATTTATGAAAGGTAGGCAAGAGCTATGAAGCTTGCATGGCTAAATGGACCTACACTAATTATGCAATTGTAGACTAGCAAGAACTGGGAAAAGATCATTAACTTTTGGTTGTCAGGGTAACCTGGTTGTGTATGTAGTGCTGCAAATCATTCTATGTAGTTGATACCCCCCCCCCCCACCATTTATTTTCTTGTTCTTATTTTGCTTTACTAAACTGTTATTTCTATTTATTAATGTAGCTTAGTGGTTAAGAAGTCAGACTCACAATCATAAAGTCATGAGCTCAATTCCTGGATTATGTGGTGTGTTGTGTTCTTGAGCAAGGCTCTTCATTTCACATGACTCCGTTTTGTTTGACTGAAAATGAGTACCAACTAAAACGCTGGTACAGCTCTCTCTCCTTCCAACTCTCACATCTAGGATATTCCACTGAATCAAATGCAAAAAAGACTGAGAGGGCATCTATGTCACCTCCTGACTACATAGGTACCTAAAACAATCAATGAATGCATGGTACATACAGTCGGGTCACAGCTGTGTGCAAGTAATGATTATGGTTTTGTTTTACTTAACTTTGATTTTTTTTCTCTCCTTCTCTTACTCAATGTAAATCCCTACTATTGCTGGTCGTCCTTTCTGTTCTGGCTCTATACTCTCCCTAACATCTTTGGTCCTTTTAGCTAATAAAGGAAATCATTGACATGTTACACACAATGCTTTATACATTTTCATTCTGTGTGAGCAAGAGATCTTTGTGTGATGATTATCCTAAATCCTGCACTTATATGCATGCTTAGCACACACCTAAATATGCTCCACATAGATTAGAAAGAGTTGTAATATTGTTATCAAACACAACAGCAATGATAATAATAATCCTTATTTTGACATAAGGCCTGAAATTTGTTACAGCTCTCTGTGCTACTTTTACTTGTTTCATTAGACTTCTGGAGCACTGCCTCGAAGAGTTTATTCAAACAACATAACCCTAGTACTGTTTTGAAGTTTTGTACTTATTCCATCAGTCTCTATTGCTTAACCATTTAAGTTACAAGGATGTAAACAAACCAACACTAATTGTTGAGTGGTAGCAGGGACAAACAAACACATAATGGGCTTCATCACAGTTTCTGTATACTATATTCCCTCACAAGGCATTGGTCAGCTTGGAGCTATAGTATAACACACTTGCTCATGGTGCTGTGCAGAGGGACTGAATCATAAACCACATGGTTACAAAATGAGCTACTTAACCACAAAGCTATGTCTGCAAATCTAAGTTTGAATCATGTCGAGGTTACCCTTGCTTCTTATCCTTTAGTGGTTCAATAAAATAAAGATCAGTCAAGTGATGAGATTGATACCATTGACTAATCCCTTTCTCCAAATTTATGGCGCTGTGCCTATGTTAGAAAGGATAATCATTGTTGTTGTTATTGTTGATGGTCTTATTTTATTATTGTTATTATCATCATCATCATCATTATTATTATTATTATTATTATTATTATTATTATTATTATTATTATTATCATTATTAATATTATTTTGTCTCTTTACATTCTGAGTTCAAATTCTGCCGAGGTCAACTTTGCCTTTCATCCTTTCAGGGTCAATAAGTTAAGAACCAGTGTAACACTGGGATCGATGTAATTGACTATCCCCCTCCCCCAAATATCAGGCCTTGTGCCTATAGTAGAAAGGATTATTATTATTATCATCATTATTATTATTAAGGCAGCAAGCTGGCAGAATAATTAGCACTCTGGCCAAAATGCTTAGTGGTATTTCGCCCATCACTACGTTCTGAGTTCAAATTCCACCAAGGTTGATTTTGTCTTTCATCCTTTTGGCTGGGTCAATAAATTAAGTAGCAGTGAAACACTGGGGTCGATGTAATCGACTGTCCTCCTACCCCAAATTTCAGGCCTTGTGCCTATAGTAGAAAAGATTATTATTATTATTATTCAGTAGTCTTATTTTTATCATGTGCTTTCACTGCTCTACCAAGTACAGCTTTGTGTGCCTTGGGTATGTGCTGTGGTTTGTTGTGGTGCTCTTATTTTCACTGTATTGAAAGTGTTTTATGTAGGATATGTGCAGTGCCTAGTAGTGTTATTTTCTGTATCTTATACATACTTGTTAGTCCTGATGGTTTTGTTATGCATTTGTCAGAATATTTCTTTATCATATCTGATGTTCCTCCTATGATAGGAATTGTTTCGGTTTTTAGACTCCACATTCAAGTTACCTCTATTTCCAGGTCTTTGTATTTTGAAAGTTTTTCCATTTCTTTTAGAGAAACATTGCCATCTGTTGGTATTGATACATTGATTAGAAAGCATTTTTTCTTGGTGGTCTCTGACAACTATATCTGGCCTATTGGCCTTAATTTCTTCTTCTTCGTCATCGTCACCGCCGCTGTCGCCATCGTCATCGTATTAGTAGTAGCAGCAGCTAAGGCAGTGAACTATCAGAATCATTAGCATGCCAGATGAAATTCCACTGAGATCAACATTACCTTTCATTCTTTTAGGGTCGAGAAAAATAAAGTATCAGTTGTGCACTGGGGTCAATGTAATCAACTATCTCCCACCCCACAAATTTCAGGCCTTGTGTCAAAATAAGGATTATTATTATTATTGCTGTTGGGGGTTGATAACAACGTTGCTACTCTTTGTAGTATATGTGGAACATACTTAGGAGTGTGCTCAGCATGCATATAAGTGCAGGATTTAGGGGAATCATCACACATAAAAACGTCTTGCTCACACAGAATGTATATTCAGGTTGTGTGTGTGTGTGTGTGTGTGTGTGTGTGTGTGTATGTATAATATTGTACTGCATTATAATGTGTTATATATATATATATATATATATATATATATATATATATATATATGTATATTGTATTATAATGTGTTATATAGATATATTATATTGTATTATATTATAATGTTAAGTATATAAAAATTCATTCTTATACATAATTCAATCTCAAGGACAAGGTGCTAGCTCTGTGTGTGTGTTTGTGTAATTGTATTATATTATATAATTCATATATAAAAAATACATAGCTTATATATATATATATATATATATATATATATATATATATATATATATATATATATATGTATATATATATATATGTGTGTGTGTGTGTCCATTCTTATATATGAATGATTTAATTTCAGGGATGGTGGAATGGATATGTGTGTATGTACATCTCTATGTGAGTATGTCTGTATGTGAGTGTGTATGTATATATATATGTATCTCAAAGAGTGAGTTTTGAATGTACATGTAATGTTATTTATACCTTACCTGTTAAGTTTGAATAATAATAATAATAATAATAATAATAATAATAATAATAGCTTAAGATAACAATATAATAACATTATATATTTAAACACATACATGTACACACATATACATATCAACAAGATGTACATGTGTTATGTGTACAATACACGCACACATGCAATAGCATCCACACAGCAACAAAGAATGAGACAGTAGAATATCTATGATGTAACTATAATAACTTCCATTAAGTCAGGGTAGAAACATCGGCAGATATATCTGAATCAATGAAGCAAGCATCTAGGAACATATGGTGAGGAATAACAAGAGGGAAAGAAAGAAATAGTATTTTGTGCACATGTGTGTGTGTGTGTGTGTGTGTATATATATATATATATATATATATATATATATACACAGAAAGGAGGAGAGTGAGTGAGAGAGAGTATAGTGATGGTGAAATAAACATCCATAATCCAACAAAAACTTCTAAATCTCAACCAGGAAATCATCAAAGAGGAAGGATCTCACTTGGTTTTTCATAAGAGACTTTAAGCAGTCATGAAAAAACTCAAGATAGATACATTTTCTTTGTACAATAAACATGCTATCTTACCTTAGAAACCATCATGTGCTCACACCTACACACACACGTACACACTCGTGCACACACACACACACAAATATACAAGCATTCACATATACACATTTCTGCATAGGAACGTAGTTGAACAGGTACACACTTAACTTGATAATGTTGCAGGTAACTCAGCTACTCATTAATAGCTTAATTTTGCACATACAAACGGCTAGAAAACTACACTACTCTCCATAAATTCTCTTATTCATACAAACACTATACCTGTCACCATTATTTCAGTCTTTCTTGTTAAGTCAGTCTGATCAGCAAACATAATCATTGTCATCATCATTTTACATTTGTCTTCCATGCTGGTGTTGGTTGGGCTGTTTGACCAGAGCTGATAAGGCCAGGGGTCATACCAGGCTCCATTGTCTGTTTTGGCATGGTTTCTACAGCTGGGATGCAAACAAATCCTGGTTGTCAAGCAATGAAGGAACAAACAACACAAAGACACACACATACATATACATACAGGCGTAGGAGTGGCTGTGTGGTAAGTAGCTTGCTTATGAACCACATGGTTCCGGGTTCAGTCCGACTGCGTGGCACCTTGGGCAAGTGTCTTTCAACTATAGCCTAGGGCCGACCAAAGCCTTGTGAGTGGATTTGGTAGACAGAAACTGAAAGAAGCCTGTTGTATATATGTATATATATGTATGTGTGTGTGTCTGTGTTTGTCCCCCCACCAACATTGCTTGACAACCGATGCTGTTGTGTTTATGTCTCCGTAACTAAGCAGTTCGGCAAAAGAGACCAATAGAATAAGTACTAGGCTTACAAAGAATAAGTCCTGGGGTTGATTTTCTCAACTAAAGGCGGTGCTCCAGCATGGCCACAGTCAAATGACTGAAGCAAGTAAAAGATACATACATATATATATATATATATATATATATATATATATATATATATATATATATATATGTATGTATGTAGTCTGAGGGTGAGATTCAGAGATTCTCAGTACAGATGACACTTATTACTGCTCAAAAGATTCAAAATTAGACTGTGATGTCTTTACAGGAGATGAATTCCACAGGGTAAAGAATGGCTATACGAGGGATCAAGTTGAGTGGATAGAGAGAAATATAAAAGTTTGGATATGAAATACAGAATACGCATATATGTATACATGCAATTTATCTAATGTATCTAATTTGTTTATCCACATAATTGCCTCTGTAGATATGTATAGACACACATAAGTTGTGTGGCTTAGGGCTATAGTAGAAGCTTCTTGCTCAAGGTGTCCTGTAGTAGAACTGAACCCAAAACCGCCTGGTTGCAAAAGAAGCTTCTTATCCACACAACCATGTCTGATGTATACAGAAAAAGTATGTGGAATATTCAGCCACTTACTAACAATACAATTCAATGATTATGTGTTTCAGTTTATTGAACAATTGGAATTATTGATCACCAACACTTATTATATAGAATCAAATCCTGAACATTACTCTCAAGGAAGTTTGATATTTTGCAAGTCTTTTAAATGAGATGCCTGTGCTGAATCCCGTGAGTAGAGCAGATTAACTCTGTTTTAAGAATGATTACATTTGATGGATTTGTTCTTGCCAACTAGCCATTTCTGAATCAATTCAGAAACACTGATTTCACATAAATGGCCATATAAACTGAAATGGATCATTGTGAGTTGCCATACAGACTTAGATATCTCCAGCCATAAAAATAAGAAATATACAAAAGAATACAGAAAAAAAGACCAGGTTAGAAATGATCCAAAAAGATCTGCAAAACCTAAATATAACCATTAATGATGCTGTACAATTGGCATTGCTGTATGGTAAGAAGTTTGCTTCTCAACCACATGATTGCAGGTTTAGTCCCACTGCATGGCACCTTGGGCATCTACTGTAGCCTCTGGCCAAACAAAGCCTTGTGAGTGGATTTGGTAGACAAAAACTAAAAGAAGTCTGTCATAAATATGTGTATGTGTGTTTGTACCCAACCAGTGCTTGACAACTGATGCTGGTGTGTTTATGTCTCTGTAACTTAGTGGTTCAGCAAAAGTGACCAATAGAATAAGTACCAGGCTTAAAACAAAAAGTAAGTATTAAGGTCAGTTCATTTAACTAAAAGTTCTCCAAGGTGGTGACCCAGCATGGCCGCAGACTAATGACTGAAACAAGTAAAAGATGTATTTATATATATATATATATTTAAAAAAATAATAATCAGGTACTCAGATGTCAGGATGGTTGTATATTTACAGATTTTTATTCATATGTCACATGTTTTATAAATTAACACTTTCACCTAGTCTCGTAGGTTTATCAAAATTTGATAAACCTACAAGACTAGGTGAAAGTTCTAATTTATAAAACATGTGACATATGATTAAAAATCTGTAAATATACAACCATCCAGACATCTGAGTACCTGATTATTATTTTTTCTAATATATAATTCCTGTACATCACCTCCAAATCTCCAAATCATATGTATATATGGATAGATAGACAGACAGATCTGGAAGGAAATTGTGCATATGCAATGATTGCTTAAAGAGAACAGAGAGATAAGGGGGTGACAGTATTATCATTTTGGTGTAAAGGATGATATCAATGATGATGATACCAATGGTACAGTGACCTGATCAGCTTTACTGGAATAAGAATTCATATCACACAAAGAGTTAACTGAACTAAGTATTTAACTAGTATTACTTAACTTATTTTTTGAATGGTGTGATACTGGATTTTGGTTAAGGAGTGCAAACATGTAGCTTCTATCTTGAGATGTAAGACAGAGAGATTATGAATATCAATCTGGCTGTTACATGGATGAAGATTTAATAGGTATCCATGTCAGAAGGTGCTAAACTGCACACCTGAAGATCTGGTTTAACTTACCAGTCTTCATCTTAATATGATAATTACAGATGGCTGAGATGATAGACTATTTTACAACCAGCAGCACATTGACTGTGAAATTTATCACAGGTGTTTACTCTATCCATAAACTAGAAACTTTGTTCTCAATAACACAATTTACGTAACTACAAGGAAGAACCAAGATATGGTACAGTTTATTTAAATAAGAAATTAAAAAGCATTGTAAAACTGACAAATGCAATTGATAGCTGTGTTACTGCATTCATCCCCCAGAAGAGGCGTTTCATCTCATTGGTTTCATACATCAGACAAAGTGTACCACGGCAGCAACCATGAGGGTCCAGTCTCAGACATGTAGACGGAAGTGGTTTCAACTTTTATAAACACCTTATTCTGGTAACTGACCACTTAAGGCATTACTAAAGAGTTAAGGCATTACTGAATAGGGTATCAATAATGACAGGATGCTAGTGGTGAAAGGATACTATAAGATGGGGTAGTATTAGGGTTCCACACAAAAGCGTGTTGATAGCTTATCACAGGATAGGGCACTAACATCAGCAGAGGTTCGCATAATTACCATTTGTGTCACCAACATTATAACTGTTATTAACACTTAATTTCTTTATTGTTATAAATATTACCACTAAGAATCATCATTATCATCACTGCCCTGCTCCATTATCATCATCACTACCGCCAATAGTGTCATTTAAAATCTGTTTGTCCATGATGGAATGGATTGGCTGGCTCTCAGAGTATCTTGTTACACATTGCAGTCCTTGTCATCTAACACACATAACAAAAGAAACCCATCAACATTGTCCTTCTCATCACAAACTATAAATACCAGCATCAATGGTAACACAAGCATGAAGCTAACGAGGGCATATCAACACAGGTATTAAATTGACAACAAACAAACAAATCTCTCTCAAAGAAAAAAAATTAACCCATTACTTCCCATAATTCTATTAACTGGAATTTTTTTTATGAAACTTTGATTTCTAGCATAAAACAGCCTTAGAAACACGCTGTAATGATCAAAATAACATTTTAAATAGAAATAAGCAAGATATTGGGTGAAAAAATAACAAACCTCATTTGAATATCAGAGAAATATACCTAGTAGATATAGCAAAAAGGTTAGATATGTGTAAATATTGACAGATAATTACGAAATTTGTAATTTTTAAGTGATCTCATATGAGATCACTGGTAGGTAATGGGTTAATGGAGGGTTAATTTCACCAGTTTCAAACCTAGTTGGTTGTTCATTAGGCTTACCTTTACTAATCTTTTAAAATTATCCATACACACTTTTTAGTGCATGAATAATTAATCTGTTGGCCGGACATGAGCAGAAGAATGCAATTTGAACTGATCCTGGCAACACTTCAACTTGTGGACCAAATAATATTTCATTGATTTATCCGACAACTAAACTAAGGTTTTTCCGTATAGACATGGGGTGGGGATGGGGAAGGAAATTTTCCAACTAAAACAATTGCAATAAATAAAAAAAAAAACGAAAACATAAAACACCACCAATCAATGACAAATCCAATTATAACATTTTATAAGCACCAACACCACCACCTCCGACAAAACCAACATCAACTGCAACACTAACATTACTAACTCCACCAACACCAATCAGTTAGTCTATATGTTCAGCATGGAGAAATCATGAAGTGATGACAGTATGGGAGAAAGAGAGAAAGAAAGAGAGAGATGGAGAGAGAGAGAGAGATGAAGAGAAAGAGAAAGCAAAAGAGAGGGGGTAAATGGAGGCACAGAGAGAAAGACAGAAAGAGTTATGAGTGAAATTTCATTTTTCGTTATATGATTGATTTTTTAAAAAATTCTAAGGGAGTGTGCATATGTGCGTGTGTATGTGTGTGTGGGGGGGGGATGTCACATGAAATAAAAGCAACTAACCAACAACAAAAATAAATAAATAAAAGAATTAAAATATGGTGGATTTTTTTCTTCTCTACAATTTTACAATGAAAGATGGAGCAAAGTTCTGGATCTAGAAAGGAAATATTGAAATAAGCGAATAAAAAGAAAAATTACTTTTTCCAAATATTTATTGATTTACACATCTGATAAGTATGAATAAATAAGAAGAAGAAAAAAGAAAACAACCATATTGTCGCATTTGTAGCTATGTATGTCAGTATGTGTATGTATGTATGTATGTATATATATATACACACACACAAAGAGAGATTAGGATATAAGTATACACACATACGTAAAGAGAGAGTAGGATATATATATATATATATATATATATATATATATATATATATATATATATATATATATAATATTTATCTTCCAATGTCGTGTTGAGCACTCATTCTCAATGATATTAGTGTGTGTGTTTATGTATATATACACACAGATATATATATGCACGCACACACACTCACACACACATTTTCATACCTACATAGAATACATAAATGCAGACATACATGATGCACATGTGTATATTTAAATGTGTGGGTGTATGCTTCTATGTCTACACACACACACACACACACACACACACACACACACACACATATATATGTGTGTGTACACATATACATATACGTTTATGCCTATATACATTTGTCTGTATGAAATGTTTCAACTTAGCTGTGTGGTAGATGCCTAAAGTTACATATATGTTGACACACACACACAAGCATACACCCAGATAATGTGCATGTTTGTATAAGAACAGCTCTGGGTGTACACATGCATTTTTACAGCAATCATTACTTAATTTTATCATGTTTTATTAGATAAAGTGTTTTGGTAAAACGCATATTCTTTAATTCTTAAATGTATGAAATATTAAATTTTTTTTTCCCTGTTTACAAACTCAGAAAATTAAAGTAATGGGTGTGTTACGTGTATATATGGACATAAATAAATATATGCATAAGTGTGCATGTGTGGGTATATGTATCTATGAATATATATTGATGCACACACATAAATGTAATCTGTATGTATATATATATATATATGTATCTCTCCCTTTTTCTCTTTCCACACACACATACATATATGGGCACTTCTGTACACACACATAGACAGAAACATGTGTATGCATACTAACCAATACTAGCAATAATCATATTACAAATATGCATCCACACATGCAGACACACACTAATAAATACTAATGTAGTACATGTATGGACATAT
Source organism: Octopus bimaculoides (assembly GCF_046866305.1). Lineage (NCBI taxonomy): Eukaryota > Metazoa > Mollusca > Cephalopoda > Octopoda > Octopodidae > Octopus > Octopus bimaculoides. Next base: position 102,806,443 of record NC_142928.1, read on the forward strand.
ATAATAGACACCATGAATATTTATAAATCTTTGGAGTAAAGAAGGTGAGAAAATTTATGAAGATATGGTTTGTTGTGATTTATATTGATGAGTGTCCTTTCTTTGTAATGTCCATTCAAGATATTAATTGCGACTCAAATGGTACCACAAACAAATGATAAAGATAATGTTTGTATGTATAAGGTGTGTATGCTTATATATATATGTGAGTATGTGTGTGTGTAAATACATATACATATATATAGAGATACATACATTTATATAAATTTTTATATATATACATACATATACAACTGGGTGTGTATGTATGTGTGTGTATATATATATATATATATATACATATATATATATATATACACACATACACAGAATTACACATTTGTGTGCGTATACTCATGTATATACATGTTTATTCATAAATACACACATACACAAAAATACATTTCTATGTGTATATATTCGTGCATATATATATGCTTACATATTCATACATATCTGTGCACGTGTGATTTTATATATATATATATATGTATATATGTGCTTTTATAAATACATATTTATATATATACACAAGTGTGGTTTTATATCATCATCCTCATTTAATGTCCACTTTCTGATACCCACACACACACACATAAACACACACAAAAACATATACTCACACACACACACACACACACACACACATAAACACACACAAAAACATATACTCTCACACACACAAACACATATAAATTCAGTAAATTTGAGCAATAAATTTCATTCTAGTTCAACCAGCTGCTATTTTTAAATCATGAAAACTAATAGGTAAAAAGGTCATGGTTGGCTGAGATGTAAACTAAATATGATCACAGTCAACGTGTGTGTGTGTGTGTGTGTGTGTGTGTGAGCTGTTTCTATTTCTGATGGAAGCCATTTCATTTGTTATCGTCCTTTTTATAAAACATCCTCCCCCACTCTATTAAGACAGCAATTTTATGTTGCTGGTCAGTTTTGGATTCAAAGCCTCCATTGGTGAGGGGTTGGGTGAGGGTAGGGTGACAGAATCTGAATTTGCTTTTTGGTTCTGCCTCTGCCATGTTTACAAAGGCTATGTTTGATATGAGCCAATGGGTGAGCTTCTCTGTGGTTTATGGGACATGCTTGAAATAACTGACAAATTTACCTCAAATCATGCCTTACTGTCTTAAAAAAGGAGAAAAGGAAAATTAAAAAATTTTGGACATGGTACTACATGTTATGAAAAAAGGGTTTTGTATTAATAACAAAAGAAATTAGTGAAAAACTGAAAAAAATCCTGAAAAACTCCTCCATACAAAAGACATATGATTACAAAAAGAGAACTTTTTCTCTTTGAGTCTGCAACCCCTAAAAGAGGACATAGGAGTGCTGTTGATTGCATACAAGATATCTTGGGCATTTTGATGCTAGAAGAACCAATCCTTCTGTGGGCCTGATCACACTTGATGAGAGAGAGAGAGAGAGAGAGAGAGAGAGAGAGACTAATTGACTCTAGTACTGAACAGGTATTCTATTATCAATCCTGAGATAATACCAAAGCTGATCTTGACAAGATTTAAACTAAGGAAAAAGATAGCCACAAGAGCATATTCAAGCTAATGAAAAAGGAGCGTGTGGTGTCACTCTATATTAGAGGTGTCAAATTCATTGGGCTTTGAAGGCTAGATTAAAGCCTGAACCAGTTCTTGAGCTCTGGATTGGGACAGTTATACATAAAAACCCTATTCTTAATGTAAGCCAAAGTAAATGGATAAAGAGGTCAATACATACATTCACAACTCTATTAGCAATACAGAAAGGAAAGAAAATGAAGTGATAGCAGAGTGTGTATACAGAGATGTGTGGTAAAAACTCATCCACATGGAATATATATATGTACACTCCTATTAAGCAAAAGTTTACAGAATGAGAATAGGCATAAAAATTGTCCAAATGAATGCATAGTTCCTTATAACAATGGTACTGAACCTTTTTTGCATCAGGTATCAGTTTCATGCAAGGCAATTTTTCCATGGACTGTGGGTGGTGGAGTGACACACATAACAAAACACTAAGTGCATAATATATAATCTAATTATTACACATATAATGCAAAAACACCTTGAAGATTGTGATAACCAATAAAATAGAAATAATATTTAAAAATCTATTTTCTTTCTGTGTGGCCCAGTATTGGTCTGTGGCCTGGTGGTGGGGATTCCTGCTTTATAAGACCAATATTTAATAGAAAGCTTATACTGTTTCAGTTGCATAACATTTCAGTATCGTTTATATCAATAAAACCCATTTGAAAGAACATGTGCATACATTTGGGAAGACAATTTTGTATGATTCAATGTATATAGACTATGTGAAGGGAAAATAAGACAAGATGTGTTCCAGTGGTTTGGAGACATTTTTAAGAGAGGCAGTTATAACTGTCTTGGATTATTGCAATTTTAGTATATCATTAAAGTGACGAGCTAGGAGAATCATTAGCATGCCAAGTAAAATGCTTAGTGGCCTTTTGTTTGTCTTTACATTCTGCATTCAAATTCTATCGGGGTTGACTTTGTCTTTCATCTTTCAGGGTTAATAAAATAAGCACTTGTGGAGCAGTGGGGTTGATGTAATCGACTTACCTCCACCCTTGAACTTGTACCAAAATTTGAAACCAATTTTAGTATACCATTACTGTGCATCTAATAAGCTGACCTGTCAACTTCTGTTATTCCAGACTGAAGGAGACAGCTGTAATAGCACTTTGAATACACCCTACTAAACACTGCTTATCACAGCTGACTAGTTTGCTGATAGATTAGCTTGCATGAGCTGAGCAGTTGCTTTTCACTGACACACGAGGCCAGACAGAGCAAGTCAGTCAGGAAGCTCATTATGATTCCATTTTTCAACAGCAAGGGCATCATCTACATCCATCAGGTTTCCTCTAGCTAAACAGTCAACAGAGAGTACTTAGTGCTGATTTTGAGAGGGTTCTGGAAGAGAGTTTGTTGCAAAAGTTCAGAGCATATGCACCAGTCCACAATCTTATCTTGGTAATCAACTATTTGACAGATATGGTTATCAAAACTATTCCTAACCCTCCCTACAATCCAGACCTTGCTCCTTGAAACTTTTGGGGTTTTTTTTCCATAAGCTGAAAAAGAAGATGAAGGAGGCTGTGACAAGGGTCCTGAGTACATTCATTTTAGAGGACTTAGACAGGGTCTTCACAAAGTGGCTGGAGTGCTGCAACAAGTGAATTCAAGTCAGAAGATCCTACTTTGAAGGAGATCAGAGTTTTGTACTTCTTTGTAATTAATAAATGTCTTTCTTAAAGAAGTCTCGAAACTTCTGGAATGCACCTTGTTAATGAATTCATAAACTTCAGTTTCGTGAGCTGGGAAAACAAAAGATTCCCTCAGAGGAATTGATTTGATTTATCAGAGCCAGTTTTAACCATAACTCTAGTTGAGCTCTAACTCTGAATACATGTTAAGAATATATATTTTTACAAAATATTTTAAAATTAAAAAATAAAATTCTTTTTATAAAATTGAGTTAGGGTTTTTGACTAGGCATTGGTACAGGCTGAATCTGGACCATGGGTCAATTGTTTCATATCCATGTTCTATACAGTCACCTGATCTGCTAGAAATAACTAATTTCTTCCACTTCACACCTTCCTTTATTCTGATGCGTGTGTGTTTGTTTGTGTGCATGCACCAGACTGAAATAAATACTGGGATATGATTGACTAAAACCTCGATGGCACTGCCCCAACATAGTTACAGCTCAATAACAATGAACGAACAGAAGAAAAGGTGAATACCCAAGAGTATGTGTGTTTCAAAAGTTTAATATGAATATTGACATGATGCAGTTTTTGTTTCATTACACATTTTCAGATCAAACAACTTGCTAAATAAATACATCAGGAAGAAGTCAAGTATCTTGGAAGATTGCCAATTTGGGGTATGTTTGCATACTTTCTCATTTCCAGTGCAATTGGATTGTCCCCTTTGATATGGTGAGTGATTTCTAAATGCATTGTTTATAAGAATTATCATTAGTAGGTTTAACTTCATCTAAAGAACATGCAGAAATAACATTGATTATTATATAACAGTTGTCTGACTGATCAATTAAATATCTAAAAATATATCCATATATTATATTTAGGTGCAGGTGTGGCTACGTGGTTTAGCAGCTTGGTTCCCAACCATGTGGCCTTGGGGTTCAGTCCCACTGCATGGCACCTTGGGCAAGTGTTTTCTACTATAACCTCAGGCCGGTCAAAGCCTTGAGTGGATTTGATTTGGGAGAAACTGAAAGAGACCCAGTGTGTGTGTGTGTGTGTGTGTGTGTGTGTGTGTGTGTGTGTGTGTGTGTGTGTGTGTGTGTGTGTGTGTGTATATATATATATATATATATATAGAAATATATATATATATATATATACACACGCACACACATGGAGGTGCTGAAAAGTTCCTGGCTTTACAGGTATTGCAAAAGGCCTGGTAGGAGGCTCAATCTTCTGAGTTCTTTTACAGAGTTTAGAAAAACTGAAGGACAGTTGCAATAAGTGTGTGAATCTGAGAAAGGAATATGTTGAATAAAATCATAATTAACTGATCCTTCTGTATTTTCTTTTACCCAAAGCCAGGAACTTTTCAGCCCTCCCATGTCAATATGTGTGTATATGTGCAATGGTTGTAAATGAACGTTACCATATATGCAAAGTTACTTGTTTCCAGACTTCTCTGTGAAAATACATGTCTAGCTATGGGAAAATATCACATTGCTTGGACAGAGGTGAGGGTTGGTGAGAGTAAGGACATCAGGCTGTAGAAAAATCTGCCTCAACAAATTCTGACTGTTCCATGCCAACATAGGAAAGTGAACATTAAAAGATGATGATGATACTTAAAATTTTGCCAGCTGGAGTGACAGAACTTAGTACCCAAGTTATTAAGAGATTTTTCCATGTGTGAACTAACAAACATAATAGTGTCTCACTTTGGAAAACAAGGAATGAAATGTAGATATGAATTCAGTAAGCTGCAACACAGGCAACCTACCTAGCAGATAGGTAACTTTGGAAAAAATATGGTTGGTGATAGGAAGGGTATCCAGCTGTAAAAAGAAAAAAAACAAAAAAATCTAGAAGCATGCCAAACAAAACATACAAACAACAATGACTGGTGGCTTTCTCTATTCCTGTGTGCAAGATGTTGATGGTTGTGACAATTGCTGAGATGGTGTCAAAAACATTCAGCATATGCTAGATATTGAAAAACAGACTTCAAATAATGACAATGATAATAACCAGAAGGCACCATTTCATAATTTTGTGGGAGAGGGGTAGGCATAGTTGAGTGGGTAAATCTCATTTGATGACTGGTATTTCTTTATACTGAGGTCAATAATCTTTCCATAGAAAGATGTATTAAAATGTAAAGTGGGTAAGACAAAATAGCATGAGGTATCTAGTCCAGCACCCTACTGTCTGCCATTCTACTAATTTGTTATTTATTAACTGCTTAGTACAAATAAATAAAGGACCTTTATGTGGTCATTCAAATAACTAGAAATAGCAGCCAAATCTCCCCCAGAACACACTGTACTGTTCTAAAATAAGGAGACAACGATGTAGTTTTAGATGTATGTAACAAAAAGAAAGAGTTTGTGGTTGTGATGTAATTCTTTACTGTATTGTTAGCTGTAATATTAAACACACCTCTCTCTAGAGGTATTTAATTACTGCCTACCCTCACATACATCAAGGAGCATATATAATTACTACCTAAACATACCACCCTCTAGAAGTGCATAATTATTGCCAAAACACACCTCCCTCAAGCAGTGTGTTTAATTAGTAGCTTTGAAGTCATCTAAATTTTATTTGTGGAAGAAATAACACAATAAATGGGACATTTAGAGTGACAGAAATATTCAACTTGTGTTGACTCAAAAATGATTCAGTTGTTTTATCTACACATGCACTGAGAACAGATGTATATTTGTAAGCATATTATCTTCTATACGTGTATGTGCTTGTAAAATTTGTAATGTATTTTTTGTTAATAATGTTTGGCTTTTAACCTTTATAATAATGTAAAGCAGAAGTTTTTAACTGGGGTTCATATGGCCCTTGGGGATTCATATAAGGTTTTGCTGTTAAAATTTATGCGTAATAAACTGCTTATACTTCCACAATAGTGGAGGCGCAATGGCCCAGTGGTTAGGGCAGCGGACTCACGGACATAGGATCGCGGTTTCGATTTCCAGACCGGGCGTTGTGAGCGTTTATTGAGCGAAAACACCTAAAGCTCCACGAGGCTCTGGCAGGGGATGGTGGCGAACCCTGCTGTACTCTTCCACCACAACTTTCTCTCACTCTTACTTCCTGTTTCTGTTGTGCCTGTAATTCAAAGAGTCAGCCTTGTCACACTGTGTCACGCTGAATATCCCCGAGAACTACGTTAAGGGTACATGTGTCTGTGGAGTGCTCAGCCACTTGCACTTTAATTTCACGAGAAGGCTGTTCCGTTGATTGGATCAACTGGAACCCTCGACATCGTAAGCAACGGAGTGCCAACACATATATAACTTCTACAATACACAAAATATTTTAATAATCTTTTTTTATACAATTCCTAATAATATTTAATTACAAAAATATGATTTTTTAAAACATTGAATGGCTAGGAGGCATCCAGCCAAGTAAAATAGGAACTGAAAGAGTCCATAGGTAAAAAATGGTTGAGAAACGCTGAGTGGGGTTAGATCATTAGATAGTATCCAAATCTCTGCTTTTGAGTTTAAATCCCTTTGAGGGTCACTAAGTCTGGTATCAATCAAAGGCAGTGGACTGGCGGTATTGTTTCATCATTGGATATGTTATATTTGATCTGGCTGTTTCTGTTCCGAGTTCAAATTCTAGGTATCAATTGCCAAGGTTAACCACCTAATTATGGGAACACCCCTTCCAACCTGCAATTGGACATCATAGACAAGTAGGCCTATAATGAGCGTAGATAAGATAGCTGAGGTTTTGATCTATGATTTATGATATTCTATCCGTAAATATCCTACCCTTTTCTGCTTATTTCTTTTTGGTCATGTTTTACCCAAACTAGATTTCCAATGTGCTTCTTTTCAAGTTTGACTCAAGGAATATTTAACTGACATTTCTAGGAAATTTGATGACCTTATGGATTCTCAGTCATTGACTTCATAAAAGAAAATGAAATAATTATTTCTAACAGGGTCAATTAATGCCTTCTGAATGAATTTAGTGGATAGAAACTATATGAAGACTGACATACATATAATAGGAACAGGCACAGCTGTGTAGTCAAGAAGCTTAATTT
>NC_142928.1:102818821-102826321 GCF_046866305.1 Octopus bimaculoides
GTTCATATGCAGTTCAAATTCGATGACAGCACCACTTGACTGGCATCTGTGCTAGTGGAGCGCTAAGAGCACCATCCGAGCATGGTCTTTGCCAGGGCCGCTGACTGGCTCCTGTGCCGGTGGCACGTAAAAAGCACCATTCAAGCATGCAGTTCATATGCATGCATCATACAGTCTTCCTTTCACTCAGAAGTAAAAGCTCTCTGAACTTTCTCCACCCTATTCTTATTCTAGCTATTACACTTTTGATACATCTTTTTTCACTGTTAATTAGGTCACCTAGATAGCAGAAATTATCTACTACTTCTGGTATATTTAAGGAAATCAGTTTCCCATGTATCTATAATATTTATGGCTCTTGTGCATCTTCTACAAACAAAAACTATTTTCTCTGTTAACCTTCCTATTATTCCACTGCACCTCTTGTGTGTCCATAGCTTACACCGGTTACATTGAATGGAATTTTTACCTACATCTTTTCTACATATCTAACCTGTAGTGGGTAGGGTCCTGCCTGATTTCTTGCTTATTAGGTCCTTGGTCTTTGATAACTGTAAGACCCTTTGACTCCAGATTTTGTTTCCACACCTGGAATTTCTTTTGTAGTTCTGTTACAGATTCTGCTTTGAGGACAAGATCATCAGCATATAGTAATTCCCATGGGCTTCCAGTCTTAAATACCCCTGTATGTCTTGGAGGACAATAATGTATAGAAGGGGGGTGAGGATCAAGCTTTGGTGAAACCTACCTATACCCTAAATTTGTCACTGTGCTCATGGCTAATTTTTACCTTACTGACAGTATCTCTGTACATGACCTGTACTGCTTTCACAAGCAATTCATCAATTCTTAGCTTCCTCAGAGACCATCATATCACATGGCAAAGTACTTTGAAGAAGGATTTCTCCAGATCAACAAATACCAAGTACAATGGGTTGTTCTTAGCTAAATACTTCTCTTACAGTTGCCTAACAATGAAAATAGCACCTGTGGTGCTTCTTCCCAGGACAAAGCCAAACTGCATTTCATCTAATCTAATTCTGTTCCTAATTAATAAGTCTTATGCTTGTGTGACTGTATGTCTCTGTTGCTGTTGGTGATAATTGTAGATAAACTATTATAATCTTTAATTCCTCAACAGAGCACTACTCATAAATGTATAAATATGTGTGTGTGTGTGTGTGTGTGTGTGTGTGTGTGTGTGAGTATGTGTGTACTGTATAATCATATTATTATATAATTGTATAGTTACGATGATATGTCAGGATTATTGAAAGAGCATAAGAATATGACTATTTCAAATAATAATATTGTTTTCCACTTGAAATATATATGTGTTGAGGAAAGTGAAATCGAAATCAAATTTGATGACAGCACCACTTGACTGGCATCCGTGCTAGTGGAGCGCTAAGAGCACCATCCGAGCATGGTCTTTGCCAGGGCCACTGACTGGCTCCTGTGCCGGTGGCACATTCAAGCATGATTGTTACCAGCGTCGCCTTACTGGCATGTGAAAAACAACATTCGAGTGAGGTCGTTGCCAGTGCTGCTGGACTGGCTCCTGTGCAGGTGGCATGTAAAGAACACCACTTGAGCATGGCCGTTGCCAGTACTGCCTGACTGGCCTCATGCCGGTGGCACATAAAAACACCCACTACACTCCCAGAGTGGTTGGAATTAGGAAGGGCATCCAGCTGTAGAAACTCTGCCAGATTAGATTAGAGCTTGGTGCAGCCATCTGGCTTGCCAGTCCTCAGTCAAACCGTCCAACCCATGCCAGCATGGAAACCGGACATTAAACGATGATGATGATATATATATATATATATATCCAGATAATACATACACACATATATATATATACATACAACCACACACACACACACACACACACAAATATGCATACAACCACACACATATACATACAACCACACGCACATATATACATACATATACACGCATACACTCACATATACATGCACTCTCTGTGTGTCTATCTCACACACATTTGGTGATTCTATACACAGTCAAAGAATTACATTTGAAGGAGTTATGATCTACATTTATCACTGGCAACAAATATTACTCTCATATTTTGTACCTCAATGAAGAACAAATTCATTTGCACTATTATTATTCATTGACAACTTCTAAGGTTCCTGATATTTAGTTGGTCAATCCTGATTATCTATTCAATTAGATATGTTAATCTAAATACATTAGATATGTTAATCCCTTTATCATTTGTTGCACTAAATAATCTAAATTATATTTTTAACGAGGTTATTAATAGAATGAAAAACTGTTCTGTTTATCTAAGGAACAAACCAAGCTTGTTTAAGATGGGAATATTTACTATGACTGCTTCTACCATCATTACAGTGTATGCTTTTAGCCATATATCATCATCATCATCTCATAATAATTATAATCCTTTCTATTTTGGCACAAAGCCTGAAATTTTTTGGGGGTGGGTTAAGTTGATAATATTGATCCCAGTACTCAACTGGTATCTTTTTTTATTGAGTCTGAAAGGATGAAAGCAGAATTTGAGCTCAGAACGTAAAGACAGATGAAATGCTGTAAAACGGTTTCCAATTTTGGTAAAAGCCAGCAGGTTTGGGAGAGGAATTAAGTTCATTAAATCGACCCCAGTGCTCAATTGGCTCTTATTTTATTGACTCTGAAAAGATGAAAAGCAGAATCTACCTTGGTAGAAGTTGAACACAGAATGTAAAGACAGATGAAATGCTGCTAAGTATTTTGCCCAATGTGCTAATGATTCTGCTAGCTCACTTCCTTATTAACGATAATAATAATCCTTTCTATATATATATATATATATATATATGTATATATATATATATAGATAGATAGATAGATAGATAAATAGATAGATATATGTATATATGTATGCATATAGATATATGTGTGTGTGATGTGTGTGTGTATGTTTGCATACCCTTGTTCCATGATAGTTATAAATGAGTGTTACTGTCATATAAGTGGTATCATTTATTTCCAATATTCTGCAAAAAATGCAGGGAAATATTACCTTGCTTGGAAGCAGGGTTGGTGACAGAAAGACCACGAAAAATCTGCCTCAATAAACTTCATAAAGCCCATGCAAGCATAGAAAAGTGAACAATAAAACAAAGACGATGATGATGAATCATATTTTTTTTAGAAAATAACAGGTTTTAGGAGTACAAATTATTTTCTTTCCTTTAGTTTTTTACTTTCTGAAAAGCTGCTTTCTGAGATGGCAGTTAACCTCAATGCACCTTAACAACATAGAGAAGTCCTCCTTCTCTGCTATAAAGAAAACTAAGCCTGAAAAACACAAGAAACAAACAAAATAAAATCTAGTTGATTATAGTTAAATAACTGTTCTTCACAAGCTCTCTATATCTATGAAATACCAAAACACCAAAATTCTGTTCAGATTTGCAGAAATGCTCCACCCAGTTTTATGCCCCCCACCAAAAAACTTACAGAAAGAAATGCTATGTAAGATGGAGTCAAGTTGCATTTGAATAAACATAACCCGATACTCCACACCTAATAATCTCTAAAAATAAGAAAGAAGCCAATTAGGAAATATTTGTTCATAATAGTGGTACTTTACTGAAAGAACAACTGCTTACAATTAGGATTAATGCATTGTGGGCAAAGACAGAGATTAGTTGTTAACAAACAATTACCTATTTCATTCTTTTACTTATCTTGCAACAACATTTTTCCACATATTTATTCTCTCTCTCTCTTTCTCACACACACATGTATGCGTGTGAAAAAAAAAATATATACACATACACATTCACACACATACATACACATGTACACACATACATACACACAGAGGCATGGCTGTAGGTACCAGTGTTGTGTGGTAAGAAATTTGCTTTCCAACCAAACAACATGGTTTCAAGTATGGTCCCCTCTCTGTGGCACATTGGGCAAGTGACTTCTGTTGTGGGATTGAACTTGAAACCACATGGTTGGGAAGCAAACATCTCAACAACTCAATGTGTATGTAACATTACACACACACACACACACACACACACACACACACACACCATCATCATCATTCAATGTCTACTTTTCCATGCTCGTGTATTTCGAATGGAATTCAGTGAGGCAAATTTTCTCTGGTCAGATGCTTTTCCTGACGCTGACGCTCACCTATTTCCGGGCAAGGTAATATTACCTCATGGCCAGACCTGTTTTTCCAGGACATTGGATATGGTTTCCATTTGCAAGATTCTAATGTTGTTTCACTAGAGTGTCATCAAAAGCAGTCATCATACACATTGGTGAGATGAATAATCTCCATAACCCTAGGGTCACTAAGACTCACTGAAGATGAACTAAGAGTTTTTCTCAAAGTTCAAAATTATGGTGATATGGGTATGTCTGGCTTTTTCAATTTTCGATTATTTTCATCATTGGTACAGGGTCTTAGGATTTTTATTCATTTGTGTGCTTTTACCTTTGTGTTTAAGTGAAAATTTGTGGTTTGGTATTTTGACTGCTATATTTAGCATGCCAGTACTGCTTGTTAGTACCCTTAATTATTAATACGTGTGTGTGTGTGTGTGTGTGTGTGTGTGTGTGTGTGTGTATACATGCTTTGTAACCTCCTTTTGTATAACAAATTTTTGTATTAGGTTTATGAGCTCTAGTGGTCAATAAAGAAAGGATTGCCATCATTGTCACTGTCGTCAACAGCCTCATTACTATTAATTATTAGTTTTGCTAAATATCTCTTCATCTGAATCATTTGTCAATGCAAACAGTTCTGGTTATATAAGTTGATAAATATGAAAGTTAGAAAGTGAGAATAATCATCATCATCACCATCGTCATCATCATCACCATCGTCATTATCATCACCATTGTCATCATCATCATTCACTACCACCATTATAAGTACCCTTATAAGCACCATCATTGCCACCACCACCATCATCATCCAGGTATTTTATGATATAGTTATTTTTTAAAAAATGTGCCTGTACTTGCAGTTGGTATCTGTCAGGACCTGTCAATTTAAATCAAGCACATTAATTACAGCAATTAGACTCACAATGTATTTTATTCTTAATTCCAATCTTCCACCATCACTTCCAGAAATTTTATAATTTCTTTTCCTTCTTTTTCTTTTCTTTCTTTTTTTGTTTGTTTTCTCATTTTCTTTCTTTTCTATTTTCTCTGTTTTGCAATCAGCTATACTTCTAGAGATTAGCCAGTAATAATTAGAAGCAAAGATTATCATCATCATCTTTGTCATCATCATCATCATTATATTTATAGCTCATTTAGTGCATGAGTCTGACAACGAAACTATCAGGTCAAAAATAATGTGGGGGAGATGAAAGCTCTTTTCAGATGATTAAATTTCTGACCTTCCAGTATATAGAGCAGCCTGCCAGGGAGATTCAATAATATCTAAACACCCTTGTTTATCAATGATTGTTCGAAGCAAGGTAGTAAACAATGAATTATATAGGTGACTTCATGCTAGACTAACGAGATTTAGAAAGAGCACAATGGAAATGTAATTAGCTAATTTTCTTTTCTTATCAAACACAGTTTAACTGAAAGGCATTTACAATACTCGGTGGGAACTTCGCAAATACTTAATTTAGTTTCTCAGACCAAAGCTGAAGCAAGTTTAAATGATGTGTGAAAAACTGACATGACCACCATCAGTAGTAATCTCAACAGATACAATTCAATAATTCACTTGTCTGAAAATTGCTATGAAGCCTTTTGGAAAGTGCTTAATTATGTCTCTGGTTAATTGACTGCATACAAATGACATGGCTTCAAGTGTCACTTTGTTTAGGTAACTTAAATGGATTGTACTGGTTTGCATAATAAGATGAAAGCAAGTAATGTCATTAGATAACTTATTAATCAAGTTTTTCCCTGAAGTTAAGGGCTTCAATTATGTCCCTAATTTATTCTGGATTTTTCCCTTCATTTATTTATTTATTTATTTATTTTTACATTGTATTGCAGAACACCAGATATATTATCCTCACCCTATACTTAAGAGGTAGAGAAAGAGGGAGAGAGAGTGAGAGTGAGAGTTAGAGAGAGAGAGAGTTAAAGAGAGAGAGAGTGAGAGAGTGAGAGGGAGAGAGAGAGAGAGAGAGAGAGAGAAGGAGGAATATAACGTAATTTTCTTTTATCTGTCCTAAACAGATTTTCCCCTCCTCCATTGTACAGATACAAATCCTATTATATCAAGCAACAACATTTCTCATTTTACATCTATTTTTCACATGCTGCTGTATAAAATATAGACGTGAAAGACTATAACAATGATATATATATGCATGGACGTATGTATGTGTGCCTTTATGCATGTATGTATAATTTCTCTTTCAGTTTCTACAAACCACCAGAAGGTAGACCTCTGCCACCCTAAGTAGTACATTAATTCAATGCAGCGAAACAGCACGTGTCTACTTCTAAATGTTTATAAAGTATAATGAGTTAAACAATATCAACAATAATTCACACAGAGAGAAGTAATAGTTTCCAGTTGTAACATCCATAAAAGCAAGGTTTTAGTCAAACATATAAAAGTAATGTGCATGGCTCAGTGGTTAGAGTGTCAGGCTCACAATCGTGAGGTTGTGAGTTTGATTCCCAGACTGGGCTGTGTGTTGTGTTCTTGAGCAAGACACTTTATTTCACATTGCTCCAGTTCACTCAGCTGTAGAAATGACTTGTGATGTCTCTGGTGCCAAGATGTATCAGCTTTTGCTTGGACTTATGCCTTGGAAGGGAACTTTCTTGGTGCAATCCCATGGTCATTCATGCCTGAAATGGGTTTTTAATATAAAAGTAATGCTGTATGTGAATGTGTTTGGAAAGTCTGTAGTGCAATTCAGATGTTCACCATCATCGTTTTAATGTCTGCTTTTCCATGTTTGCATGGATAAGGCAAAAATTTATTGAGGTGGATTTTCTATGGCTGGATGCCCTTCCTGTCACTAACCCTCTCTTGCTTCCAAGCAAGGTAATATTTTCTCATGACCAGACATGTTTTCACGGAAGATTGGGAGCAAAGTTTACTATTTGCATATCAGTGACATTTGTTTATAGCTTTAAGGCAAGGAGACAGTAACACCCGACTCTCCACCCCCACATATATACACGTTTGTTGTCGACAGTCCATCAGTATTCAGCGATGACAAAGTCTGTGTTCTCAGTGATGAGAGTGCATGTGACTGCATGCCTAGAGCTGGAAGCACACAGGTGCCCACAAGTTTCACAATGATGATTTGTTGTCTGGATTGAGGCAGATGCTGCCCTGTGACATCTGTCTCTTGCAGCAGTGAGATGCTGTCACTGATCCTCCTTAAAGGCAGCTACTGCTTGTGAGGTGAGAGACCTCCACACAGATCTGTTTGCAGCAGAGGCTTCAAGTTTGTTTGGGACCAATGCTGCTCCCTTTGAGGTTGTTTTCAGGGTGTCCTT
>NC_142928.1:102831321-102833821 GCF_046866305.1 Octopus bimaculoides
TTATTAATAATTTGTGAAGTTGCCTTGTAATTTGCAAGGCTAATGTTGAAAGAGATTAAAGTATGATGGGAAGAGTAGGGAAAGGTTTGTTGTAGGAATGAATTCATGGATACCTCAAATTTTACATAAATGGCTAATAGTGGTTGGAGTGGTACCAGAAAGAGAAATCATCTCACAGCTTCCTAATTAAGAAGAATGTATGTATTATTACAATTTTGGGAAAAATAAAAATAAAAACAAGAAAAGAAATTAAAATTCCCCATTTGATAATAATGAAACACACACACACATGTGCGCACACGTGCAAATAAAAAAACAATGACAATGAAACAGAATGGATTTAAATCAATATCTGAAGGCCAAATTCAAGAAGGATAAATAGAAAAGATGAACAAAAGAATAAATTTCTCTCCTAACTAGATTAAAGGAATTAACTTAAAAACATAACAATACTGTATGGTAAAGATCTTTCATGTTTCAAACATGTATGCATGCAACCATACGCTCAAAAATATTGTCTCAACTGAGTGAAGATGTAATAGAGGGAGAGGTGGGTATGTGTGTGGATGGATGGGTGGATAGATAGATCTTGAAAAGGAACACCAAAAAACATAGTATTAATACTCTATATACATGTGATTGGCAGACATCAGTTATGTGGGCATAAAAACAGTTATGTGAACAAATGCCACCAGTCCCATTTATTGGCATTTCTTGGCAAAAATACAGCACAAAGAAATATGAAGGTCCTTATATACACCAGCATAAAAAATAAGAACAGTAGGGTTAAAAGAGGAGAATAGAATAGAAAAAGAAGGAAGTGAGATGGTAAGTAGGTCTTTTGTATTGATTACAGATATATGTATGTATAAGTTTAGAGATAGAACTCAAAACATGAGTGTACATATATTTTTTTTTTATTTTGGTAGAAGGAACAAAGTGACTCAAGGGTCAAGAGTTTCATGAACTGTAACTTACTAAAACACAAAACTGACAGCCCTTGTGTCATTTAGTAAGTTCTGCTGCTTAAAAACAATACCACACACACACACACACTCATATATATATGGAGAGAGAGATACATAAATATGTACTTATATACATACATATACACACACACACACACACACACACACACACACACATACGCGAATGCAAAACTGTGAAATGAATTCATGCCACCAATGTTCCTTATTCTGAAAATTACTTTAGACAAGTTCATTATTCAAAAGTAAATCCTATGTGAACTTTTTTAAACATTTGGGTTCACATGGGATATTGGACGGACAGACACCCATACATTTGCATGCATTCATGCACACACACACACACACACACACACACACACACACACACACAGATATACACCTACAAATAAGCATAGACAATGCATAGCATTATAATTATTACTGAAACTTTTGAGAAGAAAAATTCCCTATGACTTAATAAGCTGTGAAAGGAGGGGTGAATTATTATTATTATTATTATTATTATTATTATTATTATTTCCAATAAATATCTATTCATCAAAAAGAAAGACATTCTTTTCCAATTTTGTTTTTTGTTCTGTTTTTATTATTATTGATATTATTTTGTTTCTGTGGTAAACTTTGCCAAAAGAACAAAGAACTGGTATATTATGAATAACGGAAGTAAACACACAAATATACAAATAAATGAAGAAATAAATAATATAATGAATTTATGTTCTCAAAAATATCAAAATTTGGCAGCAGTCCAATTTACCTGACAGTCTTCAAAAATTGTTTTGGTTCTTTCTTTTAAATATTTTTGCCAGTTAATTTGTATTATTTAATTATTTATGTAATTTTTATTTTTATTTTAAATTTTGCAAACAATTTATAATGGATTTAATATAATTTTAAATATTGATTTCTCTTGGCTATGAATAAACAACGCCAACAAGATTATATTTTTTGTAACGGAAGAGAGAGAAAGAGACAGTTGCTGGAAAAGCCCCAATGATATTGCTGGTACTTAGGATATGTTGCTGCTGTAGTTGTTGTTACTTGCCAGTGGATTATGTCCTTGGTATGACGAAACTACATCCAGTAGTGGGGCCCTAGTTTGGGAGTTCTGGGTATTTGAAGAAAGAGGAACCATCTCTTAGCCAATATTGTTCCCAAGTCTACCACTGACTTGAAGTAATAGCACCTGTCAGGGTCCCAGTTATAGGTTAATTCGCATATTAAGACTTGCCTACCTATGGATGTACAGACTGGATCTGATGGACTCTGCAGAAAAAAAAAACCTTTCATGGATCAACAGAGGGGAAGGTAGCTGCAGCAATACATTGTGGAGTGCAGAGATAAAGATTACGCAAGACATCTTGGTCATCTACTGTATCTACCTTCATCCCCATTCATCTTGTCCTAGTCTTGTCACTGGATTGAAGCTGGTCATGGATAAGAATATGAGGTTCATGGTGAGCAACTCTTCTTCATTTTAAAACAAAGTCACTGTGCAAGTCATCAATTAT
>NC_142928.1:102838821-102841321 GCF_046866305.1 Octopus bimaculoides
TAACTTTCATCTTTTTAGGGTCAATAAAACAAGTAGTAGTTCAAAACTTGGATCGATTCAATCAACTTATCTCGTCCCCCAAAATTGCTGGCCTTGAGCCAAAAGTTGAAATCAATATTTCTGTTATCACTATTATTATCGTCACTGCCACCACAGCCGTTGCTACTGTTAACATTTCAATGATCAAATTTCCGTACTAGATGGGTGAGATGGAATTCATTGAGGCAGATATTCTATGACTGGATGTCCTACCTTTGCAAATTATTACTTCTTTCCAAGCAAGGTGATATTTTTCACTATAACCAGACATGTTTCCATAGAAAATTGGAAACATAAATGACAATGCTTGTATGACTAATACCTGTTCACAACTGTCAGTAAGGAGATGAATGCAACAGTATAGGAAGGAAAGCAGCAGGATAATAAACCTGTAGATGTGAAAATAGGGAGATGATGTGCAAGGTGGGAAAGTGGAAAGTGAAAGATGTTCAGGGACAGAGATGGTATTCAGAGGTATGAAGGGGTGACTGTAGTGAGTGGAGGACAAAGGTGAGAGGGGGCCATTGATGACAGATGTGACAGGGCTTTGAGAGTGATAGCAGATAGAAGAGAGTGTTAAATATGAGGTATGGCACTTCCTAAGGTGTAGCTCAGAGGAGAGGAACAAATACCTGAAGGCACAGAAAGGGGTAAGCAGTGGAAAATAAAATGGAGGACAACATTGAGAATGAGATAGATGTTCATAAAAATGGTTCCAGTGAGAGCGTGAGATATCTGGTGGCACAAAAAGAAGAAATATTTGCAGATAATGCTAGTATATCATTACAGCACCTGAATAGTGCCACTGTAAGAAGAGTGATGTAAGGATGGATATATGGAATATGGGAGATGGGTATTAGGAAGGTGGTGAAAGCTTGATAAGAACAGAGTATTCAGACTAGTATCCTGATCTTGGTTGTCACAGAATTTTTCAGCTGTTACACCCTCTGACTCTCTTCACGTATCTACTGTATTCAATAACATTGTTGGAATTTCAAACTGAAACTTTTCATCAAATCACATTTAAACCATTTGTATATTTATGGTACCACTTACTTGTTCCAGTGTTTCTATAAAATATTACAATTGCAGGGGTTACACTTGTCTGGCAAGTAATTTAATCTGAGACTGTGTTGAAGCTAAAGCAATTACAGCAAGGAAAACTCACATTAGCTATTCCATAATACCTAAAAACTGTTAACTTCACCTAAACATTTATTATTTGGTGTCAAAATTTACATAACACTAACTGCAACATGGTCACTGATACAATTCCACTACAGTATATACTATATATATATAGAACACACACATGTGTGTGCTATAAATTGCTGTAACATAACATATATACAAATATATAAGCTAACACTTGATACACTAAAATTAGTAGTCAAATCTCTTTAAATAACACACTATCATCATGAAATAAAGGTACATTAAAAATTGTAGTCCTTGATATGATGGTCACATTTGAAATACCTTCTATCGAAAGCATGCTTGATCAAGGCTGACCTGGGGCTAAATAGCAGCAGCAATATAAGATTTAACCAACTTTACAGAGTCACCATATTTCTGCTTTGAATAACAAGTGTTTTCCACACTGATATGAACTGTCACATTAAGTGTGACTGTGTGTATATAGATATATACATATATATGTGTAATACATGCATGCATATGTGTGTGAGTGTGTATCTATGTCTTTATTGCCTATAAATGTATCATATAGGTCATATGTCTTATCACACTGATGATAAAATAAACCAGAGATAACACAAGATTATAAAACAACCATTTGTCATAAGTTTTTATATTTTATAGAAAATCTATAATACTAAGCTGTCTGTCTGTCTGTCTGTCTATATACATACATATATATATAATGCATATATATACTAACTCTGAAGTCTGGTGATCTCTAAGAAAACTAACTGTACATGAATTGTTTGTAATATCTGTGGAAGCCATGTACAGAGATGCTATTAGCAAGGTAAGAATTGGTTATGAAATCAATGAAGAATTTTGTAAGCTGATAATTTTTCATCAAAACATAGTTCTCAGTCACCTCCTCTTTATTCTAGTTCTCCAGACTATAACAGAAGAGGCTAAAACTGACTACTTGTAAGTACTCTTGTTTACTGAGGATCTAGTAACTATAGTTGAAATCTGCTGAAGATTCAGAGAAGGATTTCTGAACATAGATACAAAGCCAAGAAACAAAAGGCAACAAAGTAGACCTAGCAAAGACTTGAGTCTTAGCTGACAACAAAGAAAGCAGAATTGTACTGCCATCTGAAAATTGACCATCTGTGGTATACAGGAAAGAAGTAGATAGGAGCTTCTTCATACATGGTGTCCAATATAAACTGTGGGTGCACAAGAAATGTAATGGGATTACAAATAAGTGCAAGCACAAACAGAAAGAGACTTTGTATATCATCTTCAACATTTACTGTCTTTT